>NC_054704.1:96219499-96245084 GCF_016097555.1 Gigantopelta aegis | reverse complement strand
ATACATCACCAAATTGGACCTACTGAAGGGTTTTTATGCCATTCCGTTAACGGAGGAAGCTAAGGACATGCTGGCGATCATCACACCTGACGGCCTCTTCCAATTCCGAGTGATGCCGTTTGGTTTGAAGATTGCCCCTGCTGCCTTTCAAAGGATGACGAACCAGGTGTTATCAGACCTAGAAAACGTCAGTGTATATCTGGACGATGTGGTGTTAGCCACCGACACTTGGGATGAATATTTAACCGGGTTACAACAAATATTCAGTTGCCTACAGAAAGCTAACTTGACTGTGAACCTGGGCAAATGTGAATTCGTGAAAGCTTCAGTGACCTACTTAGGTCATACTGTCGGACATTGTTGCGTCGCCCCACTGCAGGCCAAGACACTAAGCATCAGCCAGTACCCTGCACCGACCAACCGTCGTGAAGTTCGCCGGTTCCTTGGTATGGCCGGTTATTATCATCGTTTCTGTGCTAAATTTGCGACGGTAGCGGCCCCCATCACATCGCTGCTAAAGAAGGAAACGAAGTTCCAGTGGTCAGAAGAATGCGAGAAGTCATTTAACCGTCTCAAGCAGATGCTCTCCTCTTCTCCCGTGATGGCAGCACCAGACTACCGAATGCCTTTCAAGCTAGCTGTGGATGCCAGTGCCGTGGGAGCTGGAGCTGTGCTGTTCCAGGAAGACGAAAATGGACTGGACCATCCTGTAAGTTTCTTCTCCAAAAAGTTTGACAAACACCAGGTGAACTATTCCACTATAGAGAAGGAAGCTTTGGCCATGGTACAAGCTCTGAAGCATTTTCAGATCTACGTGAAATCGGCAGTGCATCAAGTGGTGATCTTTACTGATCATAATCCGCTTACTTTCATTCACAGAATGAAAGCCACCAACCACAGAGTTTTGAGATGGAGTCTTCTTCTGCAAGAATACCCAATTACCATTGAACATATCAAGGGCACATCCAATGTAATCGCTGAAGCCCTGTCCCGAAGTTGAACGTTATGATAATGTGTTGACATTCTTGATTTCTGTTTTGTTTTTATATATATTATATTTGTATACCAGGGACTCAGAGACTCAGTGTGATTACTGGTAGTCACCTTATTATTACATGTGTTATAAATGCCCGGATGCGTCGGTTAACGCACTTTTGTTTTAATGTAGTATATTTCCCTATTCCTAGAGTAGAGGAAATATCCTTTTTGAGGTGGGTGTGTGTGACGGTACATGCTCTTAATTTCGTTTCGCCTGTGGCGATATTAATTGTTTTAGATGGCCGTGTGCAGTTCCAAATGCACTTAGCCCAGATGGGCAACTTGTTACGTGATACCTTTGCGCGACGGTCATCGAGCTTTTCTAATACACACCCAGCGCAGGTGTGGAGGCCATGTGGCTAGTAGTTACGTAATATCTCCGGTAGTGCTGTTTATGGCCAGGGGATTGCTCGCGGAATGGCGACAGCCAGTCTGACGATCAGAGGAAAATATGCCGGCGTGGTGGTTGTGGAAAATCCACATGATACGTGAGGTACCGCCTTGTACCCCCAGGCGATATTCGCTGTCTCTGAGAGTTTTGAATAAATAGCTAGGATTTTAGATATATGGGAGAGAAACATTTGGAAGTATCCAGGGGCACGGACGTCGTCCACTGAACGATCTATATTAGTTCAGACGGGACTTTGGTAAATATATATTTTCTGCTCTGTGTATAACCTTGATGTGATTGATATTACTTTAAATATTTTAATACTGTATTATACCAATATTATTTAGACGGTGCTGCCGGTCATCTGACGCAGTAATCTGTAGGCTCACTGTCCTAAATAATTATAAAAAGCTTAAACAGTCATCCTAGAGGACCTAGGTAAACTGTAGGTTATTGTCTTTATTGTGATAGGTACCAGTATTAATTCTGTGTTACAAGGTTATTGAATGAGTAGTTAGGGTTAATTAAAAATTAACCAGTTAGGAATAGAGTTGAAATTCCTTTATTAATTAAGTTCTCCTGGAAGCGTTTCTCCATTATCACACGTGTGTGTGTTAGCGTTTCTCAATTATCACACGTTATTGAATGAGTAGTTAGGGTTAATTAAAAATTAACCAGTTAGGAATAGAGTTGAAATTCCTTTATTAATTAAGTTCTCCTGGAAGCGTTTCTCCATTATCACACGTGTGTGTGTTAGCGTTTCTCAATTATCACACGTTATTGAACGAGTAGTTAGGGTTAATTAAAAATTAACTAGTTAGGAATAGAGTTGAAATTCCTTTATTAATTAAGTTCTCCTGGAAGCGTTTCTCAATTATCACACGTGTGGGTGTTGTGTCACGGTGAAGTGATTAGCATATTGTGTAAACTAGACACCTAGAGATTAACTAATTAAGTGATCAGTTCTGGGTTGTTATTATTGTTGTTATTAATTAACTACTGCGGCAGTACATTTGTCAGCGTAGGTTAATACAGATTCCAAAGTGTATTGTGTTTTTGTTGTGTTTTCTAGTGAACTAAACGTGCTATAATAATATATACTTTATATAAGATCGTATCTCTGATCATACCTAGAGACGAGCCACAGCGGGTATAACTGCCTGTTACAGAGAGATCTAATAGATATACAGTTAGGAGAGATATTTGGACAATCGTGTTTCATTCAGTTACGGGTATTATAGAATCTCCGTGACAGGACCTGAAGACACCGAGCTTAGCGTACCTTTGTGTGTGACATCATATGACGTTAAACACAAGAACTTATGTCTAATAGTTACTCGCACTCATACCATCGACTTGTGTGTAATAGCATATGACGTTAAAACAAGAACTTATGTCTAATAGTTACCCGCACTCATACCATCGACTTGTGTGTGACATCATATGACGTTAAACACAAGAACTTGTGTCTAATAGTTACCCGCACTCATACCATAAGCTTCTACATGAAATCATAAGACATTAAAAACACGAACTTATGTCTAATAGGTACCTGCATTCATATCGTCAGGATGATTAATAAATTTAATGTCTTCTAGCGGTGTCGTTAAACAAAACAAACTGACTCATATCTTCAGCTTCTGTGTGACATCATACGACGTCAGAAGCAAACAATTAAACATAGGAACCTTCACTCAGAGTACAACTTAACATAAAGTCAAAAAGTGTGCCCAGAACAGCGTGCTGGAGCCTTACCATTGAACACAAGCAAGAAAATAAAAGGACAAAATCACGTGTTAATGCCGCTTCGAACTCTCCTCAAATGCTATATAGATCTCTAGGGCGTCAAAACTGATTCAAAACGATGGACTTTCTCATGTCGATGATGATGATGATGATGACGATGATTATGGTGATCATGATAGTGATGGTGGTGGTGGGTTTTGGTGATGATGATGATCATCATCGTGTTAATGATGATAGCATGATCATTATTTGATGCTGCTTCTTTCACAATTATATCCAACAGAAGTTCCAGCAATGTCCTAGCCACAAGTGAAGCCCCTGAGCAGCCTGCTGGTGATATATTAGCGGGCTGTCGAGGAAACACTACTGCCACACGGGATACTCTCAAGGCTTCCTTTTTATCCACTTTTTACACAGAGAACATTTACTACGGCTTTTGATACTCCAGATGATGAAATGTGCAAAAACAACAAAACAATAAAGAAACAAAAAACCACACCCTTTCAAAACAAACAAACAAACAAACAAAATCGCAAAAACAAGAAGAAGAAGAAAACAGAAGAAAAACCCCCACAATAAACAAAACCCAACAATGGATCCGTGCCTACTGAGGACTGTTTCAGAAATAAGTTCAAAGTTTTGGTTTATGAGTTAATGATTTTTCCATTATCTGCCATGTGCCAGCTATAAAATTATAATTTAAATAGCCTGATACCATTTCCATTAAAAGCAACATACTCCCGGAGAGCCACCTACCATAAAACAATAACTGGCGCGCATCTCCGTAACAGCACTGAGGGGCATCGACCCTCCACTATTTCTCACTCTGACCTATACTTGCAGAATGTTCTGAGCATGCAGCACGCCAAATGTGAAGCATAGACAAAACATTCTGAGCTTAACATAATACGCCGACAACCTTCTGATCTTAGTAACCTTAAAACGCACGGGGATGAACTCGGTAAAGCTAAAGGCGCCATATTATAGCTGTGAAGAATCCATCAAAATAGTCGTGCTAATTGGATATAGAATTAAAATAGTTGGGTTTTTGCCTTCTGTTTAGTAATCAGATATCACCTGACATATTTAGGTTAACCTCGCACACAAAATTACTAATAAAAACTGTTACACACTACATATGATACTACCAGTTCGTATATAAGGGATGAACGTGCGCAATGTAAAAATTACTTTCTATTTTCTTCTATATTATTAAATAGTCCGAGGGATGGGGAGGGGGGGGGGGGGGTCCAATTTATTTTTGGACTCCAAATAATATAAATATTCGGCCGAGCAGCCAATTCAATTCTTGTTAACTTTAAGAAAGAAACAAAAATTCTATCACCTTCTTCACTAATAGCTAATCCAAATTCTGCCCATTTCCACCCCCTACCCCTACTTCTGTCACGGACCCAGTCACAGGCGAAGTCAAAAATTATGCCTGGGTGTCACGTGCCTGGACCTTAATTGGATACAGACACGTTAATATGATCTCCTATGCTATTACGCTTATCACACGCACACACAGACACACGAACGACAGATTCAGCTACGATAGGTGCAATTCACTTAGAAATGTAATTTCACAGCCATCCAACAATTGTTTCTCGAATTAAACGAGAATGTATGTTCATATATGCATTATTACCAAACATCTATATAAGGTTCCAATGGTTTCCCACGCATTTTTACATTGATTGCAACTATTAATTATTATGAGTAGAAATACATGCCTGGTGAAGAACATTTTTCACGCCATCTTATTTTTCTCGAACGTCTCCATCGTTTTTATCTGAATACGAGGATGTGCTCCAGTACTGGAGTGGAAGGGCAGTTATGCCCGCCTCCTCAGACATCCTGTCTGGTATGCTTATTTTAACACCCCACTGTTTTTGAGTCTCTTCTGTCCTTATCTACATGTTAATATTGGAAATGGCGGGGCCTTTTTAGCGCTATGATACACATAAATTTACTAATTAATAGATCTGGCACGTCTCAAGTGTGCTAGCAGACTGAAACCAGCCGAGAGCACGTTTGACGACATTAATGGCTACTGGTAATTATATGATAATTAATTTCAAGATCCATAAAAAAATTTATCTTGCAAACGTGACGAGCTCAGAAACATAAAACAAAAATGCAGTATATTATACTTTAAACACGATCTGTCTTTGTCAGTGACTGCAGCTTCAGAACTCGTGGTTAAAGTTTGTTTTGTTTAACGACACCACTGAAGCGCATTGATTTATTAATCATCGGCTACTGGATATCAAACATTCTGACATAGTCGTAGAGAGAAAACCCGCTACAGTTTTTCACAAGTAGCAAAATATTTTTTATATGCACTTTCCCATATACAGGACAGTACATACCAGTCGGAGAGCATTGGTTGGGAGGGGAAAAAACCTATAAAAATGGGTCAAGTGAGGTGATTCGATGCACGAACTTCAGCCACGCCCCTTCCTCCCCTTCCCTCCCAATACGAAGTAAATCGCCTAGCAGGCCAAAATCAGGTTTGGCTTATCAGGTTAGGCACACATACTCACAAACGACAAAACGCCAAAACTCTATGCAATAGTATTTGATAAATTCCATCTGCTTATGAACATCTGTCTACACATGTATATGCGATAACGTGCGAAAGACTTTAAATCCAATCTTATGGAAGGAAGGAAATGTTTTATTTAACGACGCACTCAGCACATTTTATTTTCGGTTATGTGGCGTCGGACATATGGTCAAGGACTACACACATATTGAGGGAGGAAACCCGCTGTCGCCACTTAAAGGACTACTCTTTTCGATTGGCAGCAAGGGATCTTTTATATGCATTATCCCTTAGACGGGATAGTACATACCATTGCCTTTAATGTACCAGTCGTGGTGTACTGGCTGGAGTGACCGGCCTCGGTGACGTCGTGGTAGGCCATCGGTCTACAGGCTGGTAGGTACTGGGTTCGGATCCCAGTCGAGGCATGGGATTTTTAATCCAGATACCGACTCCAAACCCTGAGTGAGTGCTCCGCAAGGCTCAATGGGTAGGTGTAAACCACTTGCACCTACCAGTGATCCATAACTGGTTCAACAAAGGCCATGGTTTGTGCTATCCTGCCTGTGGGAAACGCAAATAAAAGATCCCTTGCTGCTAATCGGAAGAGTAGCCCATGTAGTGGCGACAGCGGGTTTCCTCTCAAAATCTGTGTGGTCCTTAACCATATGTCTGATGCCATATAACCGTAAATAAAATGTGTTGAGTGCGTCGTTAAATAAAACATTTCTTTCTTTCTTTGGTTGGAGTGAGAAATAGTCCAATGGACCCACCGACGGGGACCGATCCCAAACCGACCGCGCATCAAGCAAGCGCTTTACCACTGGGCTACATCTCCCCCCCCCCCCCCCCCCAGTCTTGTGGAGGGCATAAAGAAAATGGGTTATTATTAGGGTTAGGGTTACGAAAATCATACAGTAATAATAAGAGTTATTAATTTTGTCAGTTTAAAAAAAAATGAAATCTGCTAAAATATTTGGGTATGGCGCCATACCCGTTTTATCCTCTGGCAGAAACCCTGACAGGTACCGGGCAGGAGTAGGGAGGCGCAGAAGGTGGAGGAGGTCGGAAGGAATTTGCCCTAATTTGTTTTAAGATTTCTCGATTTCTGCATAAGCACTATATTTAGCAAAGAATAACGCAAGAATCTTCTGTAAAAAATATGTTTTTGCCCTGACCCCCCCCCTCCCCACCCCCCAACTTGCTAGTACTGGTCGTGAGGGCGGGGTAGCATCTACCTTCCTTGTTTCATACTACATGTATTTTATCTGTAAATGACACCCGTCTCTAATGACCATGAGAATTTATGCATTGCCGCTTCCAAGGTAAAAGGCGAATCAATACATAACTTCCCCTTTCCAGTTGCACGCATTTTCCAACACCTAAAACAAACAAACAAACTGAAGACAAAGAAGAAGAACAAGAAGGAGGAGGAGGAGTGGAAGGGAGAGAGAAGGAAGAAAGAAAGAAAGAAAGTTTGCTTTGTTTAACGAAACCACTAGAGCACATTGAATTTGATTTATTAATCATCGGCTATTGGATGTCGAACATTTTGTAATGTTGACATAGTCTTGGAGAAAAAACCCGCTACATATTTCTACTAGTAGCAAGGGATCTTTTATATGCACTATCCCACAGACAGGATAGCAGATACCACAGCCTTTAATATACCAGTTGTGGTGCACTGGCTGGAACGAGAAATAGCCCAATGGACTCACCGATGGGGATATCGATCCTTAAGAAAGAAAGAAGAAAAAAAAGGAGAGAACATTTTTTTTTTTAAAGAAAGATAGAAAAAGGAAAAAAATAAATACAAGTAAAAAATTGTCTGTAATATGATTTGGAAAATATATTTACGTGTTGGAAAATGGCATACGGCACTTTTCTGTTGATCAACTCCATGTCGCCACTAATAATTATTAAATTGGCTTGCATCATAAATAATTTGACAACAAAGGACTTTAACACGAATTAAACAACAAAACTGAACAAGAACGATGGTCTACAACACGGTGAGACACCAATGTTTTACTTGAAACGCACATCATAGATTAATTCACTAAGAATATTTAAAGCCAAAGAATGCTTAAACCTTAATGGTGCCTCATCTAATGTTGACCACCTAGAGTTGTCTCTCCTAAACAATGATCAACCAAAAGAGGTCGTTAAATTTGCCAGTCATGAGTAATCATTTCTCCAAAATATTAAAATAGTATTTTCTCACCTAAACGTTCGAGACCCAATAAATTAGTTTGAAAAAACATAATTATAATTTTAATGCAGCAATAAAAAGATTGATTTTATCGAATAGTTAGAGATATATTTAAATTTGAATCAGTATTGTATTCAACGAAATGATCCCTGTTAATGAAAACTTTGTAAACTTTGAGGAAGTGTTTACGTGTTACGGATGTCTACAAGAACACTGTTTATTCGGATACAAACAAAATAAAGATTTATTAGTTTGATGATGCCAAAAAACGGCATGATGTCAACCAGTAACCAGGACTACGTGAATTTGTTGTATTCCGACTCGGAGAGCGACCCCCCGGATTTAAAATTACCCCCTCTCAAGGGCAAAAAACCGAGAAAGTGAGTAAATATTTAAAATAATACTAATAATTTGACCCGAATTTATTTTTATTTGTGATAGTCTGCAGATTAAATATTTTCTTTAAATAAATATAAGTGTTCACAGTTCTGTTATAAATACTTCTAAAATAGAAAACAGGACATGTCAAACAACCTGGTTAGGGGGCACTAATGGGGTAGAGTTCAAAGATGTGTACATGTATACATTGTAATCTTCAATACTTTTGCTTCTAAGGAATATTATTATTGCCAGGTACAACCCTTCTTTCTTAAGTATGATACCTAATGCGCTTATTTAATCCCCTTCGTGCGGAGAAGCCCTTAAGGCTGTAACCAGAGATCGCCACCGCTGCCAGTCTTTTGCAGTTTATTTTTATTATGAAAAATGAGGATCCAGCCCGCATATAGATGTTATTTGCAAGCTGGTTTTCCAATTCATTGACAAAAAAAAAAAAAAAAAAAAAAACCTGAAAAGGTCCTTGTGATACTCAATAGTATCCAAGTGGCAACAAAGTATGGGTGAACCAGTTTCGGTGAGCATAAGCATTCAAGTCTAAAGCATAATATATCAATATTTATAAACAGACAGTTGTTATTCAAATACCTACATTTTTATTAGTATTTCTACGCTTCACATGAACACTAAACTGGCCGCTAAGTAGTTACGTTTATCGCACGTGCGTCAAAAACAGTAGCATCCATCGACAGTAAATATTGTTAACTACGTAACCTGTTTCGGTGAGTGATACGTTTAGTGGTATAGCTTACAGCGAAAACTTTCCAACACAAAATGTTTCAGTGTTTTAGCAAAACATTTATGTTGTTCAACAAAACATGCACTTAAAATAATTTATTAAAAATATTTTAAAAATATTTTAAGGCAAATTACAAAATGGAGTCCTCGAGAACCAATGTTTACAGACATTTTAGGAACATGAATATAACAATTATGATGTCTTGCAATTGTGTTAAACTTATAAGTTGAGCAAATGGTTATAATGGTAAAATTGTTTGGTTAAAAAAAATCTAAGCTCCATTCTGAGTTTTAATAAATATATAAACAGATATCCAGAAAGATATTTATATGTTAAAACATATAAGGGCCATATATTTTTGGCAAGTATCTGCATATTTTCGAGTCTTATCAGTAGACGCCGTGACAATCATGTGACTTCAATAACCAGATACCAGTGCAGCTGAGAACAGACAGAAATAGTTTTTAAATTAATCTTTCTTTAAAAGTAGTCTTTGAAAATCATAGAAAAAAAGTATTAACAAATGTGTCGTGTTTATTGTGGATAAAGTTCAATCTTGCTTTCTTTGCTCGTTTTAACTTTATTTTTACGAACATTTCTGTGAATATGACAGACATTTGTTTACTTTCCCCATGCAAAAGTCAAATTCGTCAAAGCTATTCAAATGTACGGACGATATAACTTGTAAAATTGTAATCTCTTGCGGGGCTGAACAAAACACTTTAACTTTCTCACCCCTTCTTGGATGGAACCCAATACAATTATCCTGAACCTGCTATATGCTGAATTGTAATTGGAAATAGCAGATCATATGCACGGTTAGGCAGGTAATTTTAATGTTGAAAATAAAGTTCTACACTCACTATCCGTAAGAGTAACGGTGTGGTTGGGAAACCTCTCTAGTATATGGTATTTACGGTTATCTCGCCAGTGGCGAGGTTGCACGGGCATCATCGACCGGTGTGAGGTCGCTAAACTCCTTGTGCAAAAGGTGAAGTTTCAAACATGAAAACTGCCGAGAAAGTTTACACGGAACTCCCACCATCGTGCTCCAATTAAAACATTTTGAGTAATACAAAACCAAGGTTTGGTATCCCACATGAATGCAATTTTCATTTATAATTCATATTTAAAGATAAAAGGTCCTATAAATCCGCGATAATAGGCCTTTAATATTAGTGCCACCAACGAGAAATAGTACAATATTGCAGTGCTGTCTACTTGTAGATGGGTTATTTTCACCAAAAGGGACAAATAACGGTAAAGAATGTTTTTAAAATATAAAATGTTTTTTTCATGCCTTTAATAGTAAAATCTAAAGCAGATATGTCCAGTGGTGCATAATTTGCAGTTTAAAAGTAAACACTTAGTAGTTTAGGGAGTTTTGCAATTCCATAACGATAACATGTGCATTTGTAAACAATAACGGAGTGGACATTTTTGGTATATAATTTTAGCCACAAGCTTTTCTAATTAATCTACATGGCCAAATATCATATCCAGAGCATTTAGCGATGATGCTTTTTATGTGCATCCCTGTTTATTTACATTGTATGCTGTTTTGTGGAAAATATTGCAGCTGCAATGTCGTTACCGTTATTTGCCCCTTTTTGTGAAAATAGCCCAGCTATAAATTTAGCTAGTCTCATTAACGACAAACTTGCCGAAATAAATGTCAGGATTTACCGACACTGCGTCAAATTCGGTGTCGTGTATCGTTAACTTAAAAAAAGTTTGTTTTGTTTAACGACGCCACTAGAGTAAAGTGATGCATTAAACATTAGCTGTTGGAAGTCAAACATTTGGCTAGCGCTTTACCACTGGACTATTACTGCGTACCGCCCGAAGCTTGTGATTCGTAGTATCGGCAGTTCTGGGTGTCTTAAACGTAACCAAAACTGAACACACGTTAGATAAATAAATAAAAATTAATAAAAGAAAAATGTTTATAGATACACGGCTTCTTAACGGACCGTGGTGGCCTTTGAATTGTATTCATTATTTGTGTATGATATTACATATCGTACTATTTTCGAACTGATAAATTAGAAGGTACAGTACTACTCAATCTAATTAAAATTAGCTCCACTATTACATGTGGATCTAAAGACAGCCAGTTGGAGCTCATGTCCACCAATCAAAACCTTACTTGCAGAATCCTGCCAGTGATTTAAAAATAATTTGAAAACATTCCGAATTATCCTGAGGATATACATGTTTCGTGTGAATTACGAATGCCTTAAAACATGTTTTATTTTATAAAATAAATAATTTGTAATGTAAAACTGAAGACTGATTTAGTTTTTTTAAATTTTATAAATAAATAAATAATTTTTAATGTAAAATTGAAGACTGATAACCCACCCCGTACGTATTGGTATGGTTCTCTGTACTGCGGCCACTAAAATAGACTCGCCCCATATTTTTAGAATTTGTATGCTCCCAAATAACGTTATAAAAGGCAACAAGGCAACAATCCTGCCAGTGATTTAAAACTAACAACACTGCGTAGTCCCCAATGTCCAGGTAACATTTCGTCTGTAAATAATAATTTAAATATTGACCAATCACACTTCGCCTTTTATAACGTTATTTGGGAGCATACAAATTCTAAAAATATCGGGCGAGTCTATTTTAGTGGCCGCAGTACAGCGAACCATACCAATACGTACGGGGTGGGTTATCAGTCTTCAATTTTACATTACAAATTATTTATTTATTTATAAAATTTAAAAAAACTAAATCAGTCTTCAGTTTTACATTACAAATTATTTATTTTATAAAATAAAACATGTTTTAAGGCATTCGTAATTCACACGAAACATGTATATCCTCAGGATAATTCGGAATGTTTTCAAATTATTTTTAAATCACTGGCAGGATTCTGCAAGTAAGGTTTTGATTGGTGGACATGAGCTCCAACTGGCTGTCTTTAGATCCACATGTAATAGTGGAGCTAATTTTAACTAGATTGGGTTTCGACCTCCAATACCATCCCCCTGCACATGCACATGCACCCGATTCCTCTCTAAGATTATATGTCAAAATTACCAAATGTTAGACGTCCAACAGCAGATGGAAGGAAGGGTAGGATATGTTTTATTTAACGACACACTCAACACTTTTATTTACGGTTGTATGGGGTCGGATGATTATTAAATCAATATGCTTTATCTTTGATGTCGTTAAACACCCCACCCCCCACCCCCAACTTTACCCTTTCCAAACGAAATAATATTTATTTGAATTTGTCGATTTTAACACGTAAAATTAAGAAGTGAAAATGTTCATTGTCTACTTTAGTATATTTCATGTCAGCGTAATTTTGGATACAGCAGACATAAATGTACGAGACCTCTGACTGGTGGGGGAGTGGGGGCAAATACTCTAATTCTGGCAAAAAAAACGAGAGAACAATGAGCTGGCCTGAACACTTACCACCATGTATTTCCATCATTTCACTCCCGCTGTCCTCGGCACACACCTCAGCCATCTGGGCTGTCTGTCCAAGACAGTTAGTTGGTTAGTGGTTAGTGAAAGAGAAGAGGGTGTAGTGGCCCATAAAAACTCGCTCTGGGTTGGAGCCGGTACCGGGTTGCGAACCCTGTACCTACCAGCCTGTAGTCCGATGGCTTAACCACTGCGCCACCGAGGCCGGTTCACCTTGTTCAAGTATCACGACATGCATTTGAGGTCATTTCTATCGTTGATGCATTCAGAAGAAGGCCTACGTTATACATACTCAATCTACACGTCAACACATCCACCCTCCTCCTCCTCCCCGGATTTGATAATCACCTAAGTATAAAGATGACCTAATTGGGACAGTTTAACCAACAGAACCCTTACCTGTGTAGATATAGTTTGCAGATCACCCGTGTGTGTGTGTGTGTGTGTGTGTGTGTGTGTGTGTGTGTGGGATGCCGGTGGTTAGGTTTCTTTAGGGCCATAGGGCGTAGGCGGTTTGGCCTTAGGTTTTGTGAAAGATCCGGCCTCCCTTCTCGCCCCCCCCCCCCCCCCCCTCAGGTCACACCAATGCCCGAAATACGATTGGTAATCCTTTTTAACTAATATTAAATTTAATATAACTTTTCTGTGGGCCGGGCTTACCCCCTACCCTTCCTCCTTACCTCTGTGGACTAAATAATTTTATAGATAATTTATATATTCCTTTAGACTTCCCCATCTAAAATTGCGTCAAATTAAATTTTTATTATAAGTGTAGACTAGGAATATCTGCTTTTTAGGGGAGCAGTCAAAATTATTAATGGTGACGTAGTGTTATTTAATAGTTTGGCCTTAATTTAAAAAAAATTAAATTTCTACAGTAGTTAGGTTTTTCCTGCCCCAAGTCATACCACCGATCATATCGGAGGCCGGACTCGGGGTAGGCGTGTTCGAAACCATAAAGGTATATGAGCACGTTAAAAACATATCTAAGTCTAAGATCACCCATGTCCAGTTTAATGCGCTTTATTATAAATGTAATAGAAGAGCAACATAGTAAAACGACATGCGTATTACAAATTGCAGTCGTGGTGTTTGCGCGCGCAAAGTGTTTGCGCACAAACGCACATTCACACATGGACGTAAACATGCGCGCGCGTGTGTGTGTGTGTGTGTGTGTGTGTGTGTGTGTGTGTGTGTGTGTGTTCACGCGTGCACGTTTGTGCACCCTGCTATATTAAAGCCGCACACCCTAGTTCCATCCAGCGAAAATAAATTATAATTTGGTTAATCTACAAACCTGTAACACACTTAGATCACGTTTTTATCAAATGGAGTGAAAAAGCAGGTTTTATATCGATAAATACCATAGGAATCCCCATGTCCCAATTGCTTTGAAATAATTTTGAAAGTTAGTATTTTGATGTCACCGGTAGATGTCGCTCGAAGCACAACAATGCCTACGTCACGACAAATTTCACAGACTTGGGGTGCGTTTCTTTCATCTCTCCTGGACATGTTCCAACTGTTCTGTCCTGGTTGTATCCCCTCTCCAGATATCGTAAGACATAGCAAAATTATTGGTTTTAAGGGTTTGTGACGTTTTGTATTGTCTGAAAAAACACACCAAAGACTTACTTGTCTGAACTTTATTCTTACTGAAAATGTTCACGAACTGTGAAGAAAAATCTCACAAATGAACAACAAAACGGATGTTGATTGCGCGAACCGTGCACGAGAAAACAAACCGAACCAAAATGATAACGGTCACGTGGTATACCAACGTCTGTGACATTGAAATGGAAATATCCCGTCTAAAAATAGATTAGACCTTGTCTGCTCAACGGTTTTTTCTCAAACGTGCGTCCGTTTTTAAGAAATAAGAAAAATGTATTTTGTGGTATTACAAACACCAGGATTACCAGGATTACCAAAAAACACTTCAGGTGAATGGAAATGTATATTCTAAATAATAAACGGTAAGTAAATTGCAATTTTATTTGTGAAAAAATGGGTTTAATAGCGAAAAACAACGCCGTAATGGTTAACAACTAGCCGTAACTAGGGTGTGTCCCTTTAATTGGTCATGTCAAAATTTCTTAAAATTTCTTTGTACAACAGATGTTATAAATTGAATTCTCTTATTTTCCTCTGTTTTTATTATTATTATTTGGTGTTTTTTTTGCCCCCACAGGTCACGATTTCGTTTAGCTAAACACTTGGTTAACATTGATTACAATAGTTTATGCTATTGATGTTACAAGCTGGAAAGGTTGCATCACGTATTATCATAGTTGGGTTTTAATTCAATCGTATCGAATTCTCAGACGTCAGTCACCTTTCGTATTGTCTTATAATAAAGTGACGCTGAGCAAAGAAAAGCGCTTTGCATGAATGGAAATACATTTAATCCGGCTCTAGACTTAGTTGACGTCATAAAGCTAACATTTCAATTAATTTAATTGAAATGCTAGTAATCTAATATGGCCAGTTTGAAGCTGTGCTAGGTGCACCTTCGATTTCTCTCACAGCGACGATCGTCCTGCTTCGATTTCGTTTTATAAGTTCACATTGGCAAAGCCAACGGCGAATATAATACTAGGCTCCTACTATCAACTGCCAGCACAACGTTGACCAACTTTCTGCAGACACGCCTTCTACGACTACTCGGTTGCTAGTCTGAGCGCTCATACAACGCGATTCTCGTCCTAGTAGTTGTTATCTGAACGTACCTGTCGTAAGTCGGGAATTAGGGAAATTACAACGCAACCGTCGAGTTGGCCAACTTCGTTGTAACAGTTGACAGTCTGATCCTAGCATTAGGTTAACTGTGGTGTCCATCCTTTTGGGGATGGGTGTTTTGTGGTGTATGTGTGTGTGTCTGTGTGTGTGTGTGTGGGGGGGGGGGGGTATTATTTTTGGGTGTGTGTGTGAGAGAATCGCGGGCATTCATTTCGGTGAACCGATCAAAGTAAAAATTAACATTTTAACATTACAGAACATGAATATAGGCCAAAACGAATAATAGGTGTGGTTCCGATTACATAAACCACAACATTTGGGCTAGGTAGATAGGCAGGAAAAAAATCCGTCTTTAAATGAAAAAGCTTTTATATCTATAGGTCTAGTTTGACATACAATAATAAAATAAAGTTTAAACAAATTAACATTACAATACACACAAAGAAAAGCAAGTATCCATGTGTGTACCCAAATTATGTTCAATGTTTTCAACTAAGAACTTACATTCTACAGAGTATTCGGCTTCGGTCCGAAACTTTCATGGGTTTATTTTGGGGTACAGTTGGCAAAGATATTAATGATATAGAGTATGCTTTCATTTTAAGGTCCAAAGTGTAATATATTATTTTTTGTTTTACAAAAGTATGAAATGCACTACATTCTCAAATGAATATTTTGCTAAAGGTTTTAGTTGTTGTTTTTTAATCCGCTTGTTGGTGATATCAATTTGGACTCGGTCGGTCGGCAATTTTGTTTTTCTTTAAAAACGTTAGGGTCGCACGGTCTAGTGACGGTGGGGTAATCTCAGCCACAACTATTATTTTGTTTAATCTAACGTTATTTGAAAGTGATCCCCAAATGTAGTATGTTGGTGTTTTGATTTTTTGTTGAAAATTCCTATCTTCCTCAAGTGAAAAAAGATCACTATCCGATAATTGTAGTTTCGTTTTTATAAAGCCGGTGTAAATATTATATAGCACAAGACGTTGTTTAAATGTTTAAAAGTCGGTGATATCCCTTTTGAATCTTTCCTTAGGAATTGCACAGTAATTAGATGCGAGTAAGTAAAAATCATCGATCAGTTCTGACCAATTAGATCTGCGATTAAAGACAAAATATGAAGGGAAAAAAAGTTTGTTTATATTACGACGCCACTAAAGCACATTGATTTTTTTATCTTATCATCGGCTATTGGACGTCAGATATATGGTAATTCTGACACTGTTTTTAGAGGAAACCCGCTGTCGCCACATAGGCTACTCTTTTACGACAGGCAGCAAAGGATATTTTATTTGCGCTTCTAACAGGCAGGATAGCACAAACCATGGCCTTTGGTGAACCAGTTATGGATCACTGGTCGGTGCAAGTGGTTTACACCTACCCATTGAGCCTTGCGGAGCACTCACTCAGGGTTTGGAGTCGGTATCTGGATTAAAAATCCCATGCATCCGAACCCAGTACCTACCAGCCTGTAGACCTGTATGAAAATATTAAAATACTAATCATTATTGCCAATAAAATAGTGACTCGATTTTATATACAAGGAACGTTTTGTAATTGCGACTGTTGGTCTAAACTTTATTCAGAGAACCATTTGCATGCACTTTGCCAAACAAGATAGCACATGCTACGACGTTAGACTTAACTGCCGTGGAGCATTGGTTAAAAATGAGACCACCGAGGGGAATTGAATGATTGAATGAATGGATGGATGTTTAACGATATCTCAGCACAAAGAGGGGAATTGATGTCACGAATCACTACACACCCAGGGGAGCATTCGACCTCTTCGACAAGGTCTAGTGAATATGAAAGGGTATTAACAGTGAACGCATACGCAGCCACGTAGATCATACAGCTTACTTTTGTGCTGACGTCTGACACTCTCTGGCATATTTGTGTATGGTTCGTAAAAAATATATAACAAGATATCAACTGCCTCCACTTGGCCGTTGTTATTCCTATATAAAACGGATATTGTTATGCACTTTTTCAACAAACATGATAACACATTCCAAGGATTTTGATATACTAGTCGCATAAGCGTACGAGACAGGGTCAAATCCTCAAATTGGAGCAAAAAAAAAGAAGTAGATTTTCGGGCAAAATGAGCTTGCCTTTTCACCATGTATTTCCATCATTCTATCCACACTATTAGTTTTGATCCATGTCAAAATGTGTAGTGAATCCTTTGATACCCGATATATTTGTTTGGCAGTAATGCTAATATGAATAAATGTTGTTATCCAGATTCGGACATTTTCGTTTAATTCGGGCAAAAATCAGCCTTTACAAAAATGAGATCCCATATGTCTATGATCAGTCGTGGAGAATTCGTTGGAAAGGGACATAATTCAAATGGCCAACCGAAGAAATCGACCCGACGCTTTTTGACGAGCACTAAAACACTAATATCAAGTTGCCTAGAAAAAGCCAGCTCTGTTTATATTTTGACATAGCTGTGAATGCATGTACAAAGTGGGCTGCCATAATTCCTGGTGTACAAATACTAAACAAAAAGTCTGTTTGTCTAACGACTCTGCGCGTGCTGTAACCTCACCGTGGTGTAGGGGTGTAACATTCTCTTTGAGAATGGCCAATACAGCACAATCCCCTTGTTTTCTTCCAATCTAATTAAAATTAGCTCCACTATTACATGTGGATCTAACAGCAGCCAGTTGGAGCTCATGTCCACCAATCAAAATCTTACTTGCAGAATCATGCCAGTGATTTAAAAATAATTTGAAAACATTCCGAATTATCCTGAGGGTATACATGTTTCGTGTGAATTACGAATGCCTTCCTATTTCAGAAATGATATTTTATAAAGTGTTAGTAGGACTTTCAAAGTTTAGTTTGTATACTAGTAACACATTAATCATGTATATATTTTTTAAATAAAATATACTAAAGTAGACTGAACGTTTTCACTTCTTAATTTTACGTGTTAAAATCGACAAATTCAAATAAATATTATTTCGTTTGGAAAGGGTAAAGTTGGGGGTGGGGGGTGGGGTGTTTAACGACATCAAAGATAAAGTATATTGATTTAATAATCATCCGACCCCATACAACCGTAAATAAAATGTGTTGAGTGTGTCGTTAAATAAAACATATCCTACCCTTCCTTCCATCTGCTGTTGGATGTCTAACATTTGGTAATTTTGACATATAATCTTAGAGAGGAATCGGGTGCATGTGCAGGGGGATGGTATTGGAGGTCGAAACCCAATCTAGTTAAAATTAGCTCCACTATTACATGTGGATCTAACACCAGCCAGTTGGAGCTCATGTCCACCAATCCAAACCTTACTTGCAGAATCCTGCCAGTGATTTAAAAATAATTTGAAAACATTCCGAATTATCCTGAGGGTATACGACATGTTTCGTGTGAATTACGAATGCCTTAAAACATGTTTTATTTTATAAAATAAATAATTTGTAATGTAAAACTGAAGACTGATTTAGTTGTGTTTTTTTATAAATAAATAAATAATTTTTAATGTAAAATTGAAGACTGATAACCCACCCCGTACGTATTGGTATGGTTCGCTGTACTGCGGCCACTAAAATAGATTCGCCCGATATTTTTAGAATTTGTATGCTCCCAAATAACGTTATAAAAGGCGAAGTGTGATTGGACAATATTTAAATTATTATTTACAGACGAAATGTTACCTGGACAATGGGGACTACGCAGTGTTGTTAGCAATCCGATTAAAATTAGTTCTACTGGTCTAAACATATCGTATACCCCCAGGATAATTCGGAATGTTTTCAAATTATTTTTAAATCACTGGCAGGATTCTGCAAGTAATGTTTTGATTGGTGGACATGAGCTCCATCTGGCTGGTGTTAGATCCACATGTAATAGTGGAGCTAATTTTAATTAGATTGGTCGAAACCCTTACTTGCCCAAGCTTAAAAAAAATTGAAATGTATTTTTTGGGGGAGCATGGCCCCATATAAACTTCGCTTAACACAGTCTATAACCCCAACCCCGCTGAAATCCCTGTACACGCGCCTTGGAAACCCGCTACATTTTTTTTTAGCAAGGGATTGTTTATATGTACCATCCCACAGACAGGATATTACATACCATGGTCTTTTTGTATACCCGCCGATGGGGATCGATCCTAGACTGACCGCGCACCTTTTTAGGTCTAAGTAATGAATAAAAATAACATATAGTCTTGAAAAATGTTACGTAAATCGAACACAGTACCCTCTTCCTCTACCCCTAGAGCGTTACGTAATTAGTAACACCCCCTTACATGTAACGCGTATGCCAACAGCTAGCCACTGTCAAAATTTCAAGGCAAATCCCCCACTCACCGACTCCTGGAAAGGCGTTGTACCATATCTCTATGGATATAAATATGTTTTGGAGATATGAGACGACCCCTCAATCAAGACAGTTAAATTTGTTCAAAAATTGCGAAATCTCACGTGATCTCTTGTTGGGGAATTCTATACTTGTGATAAGCCAATGAAAACCGAGATCGGTACGAGCCCGTCAAAAGTGTTCCACTTTCAAAATCATGGCTTTGTTTTTGACCTGGTTAAGCCAACGTAGTAAAACCAATGCGGAGTGCGGCGTCATATATGCACCAAACGTAATTGGATTTTCTGTTCTATATGCTTAAATAATAAAAAATATTCCAGGGAATGTAGTTTTAAACATTCATTCATTCCACTAAAGCACATCGATTAATGAATCATCGGTTATTGGATGTCCAACATTTGGTATTCTGACACATAATCATTAGAGGAAACCCGCTACACCTTTTCTAACTCATCAAGGGATCTTTTATATGCACTTTCCCATAGACAGGAAAACACATACCACGGCCTTTGGCCAGTTGTGGTGCACTTGTTGGAACGAGAAAAAAACCCAATCAGTTAATTGGATCCATGGAGGTGGTTCGATCCTATGATACCTCAAGCGAGCACTCAACCGACTAAGCTAAATCCCGCCCTGTACAAACACTAAAACACTAAGGGACCTTTTATTTTGAAGATAACATGACTTTTGATATATAATGCACTAAACAATTTTTTATTTATTAAAGCAGATTTGGGAGTGGCAGTCTTCTGATAGACGGTACAAGAATGATGTAACGTCCTGTAAAGGGTCTTCTGTGGGGTGGCAGTTCTCCGACAGACGATACAAGAATGATGTAACGTCCTGTAAAGGGTCTCCTATGGGTGGCAGTCCTCCGACAGACGATACAAGAATGATGTAACGTCCTGTAAAGGGTTTCCTATGGGTGGCAGTTCTCCGACAGACGGTACACGAATGATTGAACGTCCTGTAAAGGGTCTCCTATGGGTGGCAGTTCTCCGACAGACGGTACAAGAATGATGTAACGTCCTGCAAAGGGTCTCCTATGGGTGGCAGTTTTCCGACAGACAGTACAAGAATGATGTAACGTCCTGTAAAGGGTCTTGTGGGGTGGCAGTCCTCCGACAGACGGTACAAGAATGATATATGTAACGTCTTGTAAAGGGTCTCCTGTGGGGTGATAGTTCTCCTATAGACCAGACAACCGGTTCATAGAAAAATAAGCACATTTTTGCCGAAATACTCTTGCGACTATGTCCTGTGCAGAGATTCGGTTTTGATTACGGAAAACAGTTTTGTCGTTCAAGTTAACAACTACATATTAAGACATTCCCATGGCGAGTGTTACGGTCACCATTGGGGCAGGATATGCTCATCATTGGGGCATGATATCATATGCTCACCATTGGGACAGGATATGCTCACCATTGGGGCAGGGTATGCTCACCACTGGGGCAGGGTATGCTCACCATTGGGACAGGGTATGCTCACCATTGGGGCAGGGTATGCTCACCATTGGGGCAGGATATGCTCACCATTGGGGCAGGGTATGCTCACCACTGGGGCAGGGTATGCTCACCATTGGGACAGGGTATGCTCACCATTGGGGCAGGGTATGCTCACCATTGGGGCAGGATATGCTCACCATTGGGACAGGATATGCTCACCTTTCACGGACAGTTGAGGCATGTTTAGGAAGGCGAGCGATCACGGTCGCTCGCTCGCTAGACTGGTTTTTGCGCTTACATTTAAATGAATGCAATGTGATAGAAGTCGATGGTACCAGTTCATGTTCCCAAGTGCTCTGTCTTCTGAACAGGCTGTTTTTGACAGTGATTCACGAATACATGCCATCACAGCTGTCGAAATATCTTGGATGTGGCAGTCTTCGTAAAGAGGTTTTGACAGATGAGAACATAATATTGTCATGGCATTTTCATAACATTCTTTGCATTGAATTATTTAAAGGTCTTATCATTAAGATTGGAAAGTAGCTCAAAAGTACATATTATGAGACTACTAGTACCCAATTTTGTTTTCATTTATTTTCGTGTTTTTGTCCGTTTAAGACCACACACACACACACACCCTGGTGGAACCATTATCTGACTGGTGTTTGTTTTGTCCCAACCAGTGCTCCGCGATGTCAAAGGCTGTGCCATGTGCTGTTATGTCTGTCGGAAATGCATATTTAAAATAAAAATCCCTTGCTTCTAATCGAAAAATGTAGCAGGTTTCCTGTACGACTGTTTCACAATTACCAAACCTTTTATATCCGATTGCCGATGATTAATACGTCAATGTGCTCAAGTGGTGTCGTTAAACAGAACAAATTTATTTATTTGTTCATTCAAGTTTCAAACACATTCTATATACACAGTCATGCTATCTGTGCAGTCTGTTTAGGACGAGTTAGTGTCGGGGGTGTGGGAGAGAGATAGAGAGAGAGAGAGAGAGAGAGAGAGAGAGAGAGAGAGAGAGAGAGAGAGAGAGAGAGAGAGAGAGAGAGAGAGAGAGAGAGAGAGAGAGAGAGAGGAGGGGGGGGGGAGGGAGGGAGGGAGTTAGGTCTGTATAATGGCCTAACATCGCCCCACTCAATTGTTGCAACTAACTCTGGTTTGTGGATGGATCAGTGGTATCGATACCAAAGGCCCAGGTATAGACTGTCACCAAAAAACCCACCAAACAAACCTTCCACTTTTTGAAGTTGAATAGCGGGATAAACATCACATGTAACATTACACATTGTACTTTACACAGGGACAGTTTATCATAATGTTTATTGATAGTTGAATTTTCACTGATTATACAGAGTTCAATTTTGAAATGAATGAATGAATGAATTAATGAATGAATGTTTAACGACACCCCAGCACGAAAAATACATCGGCTATTGGGTGTCAAACTTTGGTAAATTTCGAAATTTTAAAAAATAATATACGATTGAGAAGCCAGTCGGCATCTACTGTACGACTGTTGACTGACGCAGCACCAGGTGTGGGAACACACTCCTTGTTTCACGGAGGATGTGTCCAAGACTAATGATGTTCCAATGATCGATCTTTAAAAATCAGTTTACCTCTACCGATGTGATGATCGATTATAAAATCCATAATCGATTGTGTGGGGAAATGTTAACAGTAATTGTGTCTCCTGTTTAGATGATGGAAACGATGGAAATATATTGGGGTTTGGTTTATTTTCGTGTGTATATTTATAAAGAAAAAAGTATATTATATAGTTCTTAAAGGTTAAATTAGCCTTTTGTAGCATTTATACCAAACGAACACGACAATAGGTGCATGATCTTATAATTCAAATCCTTCTTATGTCTATAATATTCTGACCGATTGTGTAATCGACAGTTGATCGGTTGGTGCCACCCGATTATAATTGATGATCGATGATGAAATTCCAACCGATTCCCAACACTATCCCAGACAGGGGTATTACTTGTTACACCATTAATGTTCATATTTGTTTATGTTACAGAAAGAAGACTCCTTACAAGGCAATGACTGTGGATGCCAGCCTCTGCTCGTGGATTACATTCTTGAGGATCGTCGCCTTCATGGTTGTCATGGCGACGATGGTCAGCTTGAGTATCGTCTGCTACTCGTTATTTCAGAATATGCAGTCGCTGATCACACGTCTGGAAAAAAGTAAGCTTCTATATTCATTAACTTTTAATAACTGATAATGCAAGCGGTTGAATGAGCTGTTTACCGGAGGAGACCCAAATCAAGTCCTGGACTTTTGAATACCAACGTCGATGTC
Source organism: Gigantopelta aegis (assembly GCF_016097555.1). Classification (NCBI taxonomy): domain Eukaryota; kingdom Metazoa; phylum Mollusca; class Gastropoda; order Neomphalida; family Peltospiridae; genus Gigantopelta; species Gigantopelta aegis. The sequence continues at coordinate 96,221,703 of NC_054704.1, read as the reverse complement.
GTAGTGATACAGCGAAGCCTTTAACCTTACGGCTGGTAGGTGTGGTGCTCGTATCTCGGGGATTCTGCCCACCAGAAAGAGAAGGCGTGAAGATGAAGAATACATTTGGCTTTTGTTTTTACTCTTACACTTCATCCCATTGTCACAAACACCATCATCAGTAGTGGATTTTGATTCACCACAAAGGGCAGTGGTGGTGGTTGTTGAAGGTCAAACTTGGTGCCAGCGAGATAATTGACGTCACAGGATTTCATGGGTTTTTTTCAAATAATGTTTTCAGCATTTTGAGCGATTTCTTTGCCAAAACCCAAAGATCTTATTATTTTAAATATGAACAAAAATATATATTTGATTTTCAGTACTATGTTACAATATTGCATACGTTCGATAATTTTGTTTCAAATAAGGGGTGTGTGTATTGATGGCTATCCTTCATTTTGATCGATTTTTTTATTCACTTGGATGAAAAACAAACCCCCTGAAAAAGTCATTTGTCCGTGAGAACTTCATATGCTGCAATATTCATTCCATTCACTATTTTTAACAGAGGAATGGTGGATAACAACATTAATAATTTAACAATTCTTATACGACCGCCCCTCTTCTCTAGCTAATGCTTTGGTCTATTAATAGTAAATAATTTGCTACGGAATAAAATCTATAGATTCTTGGACAAAGAGGTATTTGTTTCTTGCATTTCATTTACTAAACTGACATTTTTATTTAGCAGTAGCTAGTAGTATTAAAACGTACAAGAAATACAAACAGAAAGAAGGGTGGAATAATTAAGATGGTTTCCCATTCATTTATTAGTTAGTCCATTCATTCATTCATTCAGTATTTTCATTTGTTTATCAATGGATTTATCGTAAATATATCTGGTACCGTATAGGTACCTATATGAGCGGTAAGTGGTGCCTTCTTATGTTTAATATTTGTCCTTAAGACACTATTAGGAAAATGCACACAGTTATATTTGGATGCCAGTTTGTATTGTATTTTGCATAATTTCATAAATTAATAATATATTGGCAAAACATTGACATTCATTAGTTGTTTGGTGGAATTGTCGGGGATTTTTTTTAACTACGCATATTTTCATTGTTTTGAAACGAAATCTTGATGACTACTCATTTCATTATCAAAGACAATAATTATTTCAGTGTCATTGTTAACGTATGATCAAGAGTTTCTTTTGAAAAACCTTTTATAATATCTAACTTGCTTCACTAGTAATGTGAAATCGTGTAATTTGGGGGCCTGCAGAACCTCTGCCTTTCGAAAAAGGAGAAAGGGAGGGATATATATATATATATATATATATATATATATATATATATAAACTCAGGAATTATTAAAGGCGGAGTCAATGCCTACGTGTCTTTATAATAATAATAATAATCATAATCATCATCATCATCAATGACGTACATTTTGAATATTCGTATTAGCTGTGACTTATCTAGACCTATACATTTGGAACGGCGCGGGAGGGGGGGGGGGGGGCGGTGTGGGGGGCACCCACACAGCACAGCATGAGTCGTGTTATTAAGCGAGATGCAAATAGCGTTATCAAAGGTGGTGGTAGGGTAAAGAGCTGCATGCCACCCCGACAACTCCTCCGCCCCCTTTCCTGGCTTCGCCAGAGAGGTTACATCTTCATCATCTGATAAATGTATTGGAAGGCCTGCCTCATTATAAATCGGCTATTGTTTGTTCTTATTAAAATTACAGTCTTTGGTTACCATATTATAATATCATGTACAAATATGAAATACAAGCTCAAATGCACTTTTAAAAAACTCGTGTGTGTTCGCTATGAACGGAGATCGTCAAAAGTATACGCTTGATTCGTCGCCTGTGCCGCCATAGCTCAGCAAAGCACAAATGACAGCCTGTTGTCAGTTTCAGTTAACACGTGTGTTTGCCGATTTCAAATTGTAGGGTTCGTCTCAAAAAATTAAAAGAGAAATCTTGCGCTGTACGAAGAACGTTCTGTTGAGGATACGGGGTACTAGAGTCTTTCGTTAAAACCGGTTTGATCTTGACAACGTATTATCGACAATCGTACCTTCCTATTTCAGAATTAATATGTTGTAAAGTGTTAGTAGAACTTTCAAAGTTTAGTTTGTATACTAGTAACACATTAATCATGTATATATATTTTAAATAAAATTTACTAAAGTAGACAATGAACGTTTTCA
>NC_054704.1:96179499-96211999 GCF_016097555.1 Gigantopelta aegis | reverse complement strand
ACACATATATAGACATTCGAAACTGTAAACATACACTTCCACAATACTGTGAGTGAAACACTCGTCTATGCGAGTGAAATTCTGTTATGGCGATTAAAATTTATTTTGTCAGAATCAGTGTGTCACTGTAACACGTTTCAGTTTACTGTACCAGTCAGACGACACATATATAGACATTCGAAACTGTAAACATACACTTCCATGTTTCACACTGTGTTTGCAAATCATGATGCATAGCCGAAGTCTGTCAAAGTATTACGATATCACACTCATGGCTCTTCGGCCAATTTGACAATCGAGGTGTTCTGAATGCTTTTTCAGGGTTTTCCGATTGTAAATGAGCTCTCACAAAGCCTTAGTCCCAAAACACACTGGGTCTGGGACTAGCGAGTAAGGTAAATGAACCCAGGTCTAGTATGTTTTGATGTCTGGGTCTCTATCTGTTACGCGTTATCACCATGACAAACATGAAATAATTTTGGCTTATTATTATTACAAAACCGTAAAAAAAGAAATGCAGAGAAATGTGGGTGCGTGAAATAATATAAATCAACAACTATAAAAATTTCAAATTTTTATCTTGATCACAAAAAGATGGAACGCGTTGTCAGTCGTTGCCAGTCTGGCGCTGTCAAAATATAGCATGTCCTACATGTATGTCGTCTGGTTCCAGGACTGTAGTTTGTGCCAGCACAGACACGGTATGTTTTGTCACATTCGATTCCATGCGTTTCATTTTGGACTGGTACCTTACTTGCCAGTCCCAGACCCGGTGTGTTTTGGGCCTTAGACGCTTCGTAGCCAGTTTGTTTGCACCTAATGTTAAGCTAAATGTTACATGGCGGGAATATGTTAAATAAATAATAAGTGCTTAAGATTGTTTTTTTCTTTTACTGTATTGTTGGTAATGATGGCATACCATCAACAAAAATAAATAAATAAAATATGTCCTCGTTTCGGTAAATGTAACCATCAGTACGCTTGTCGGAATCGCGTAACCCAGTTACACGCATACACACACACACACAGAGACAGACAGACAGACAGACAGACATAGATACATAGACAAAACTACATATATGTGGTTTTCTGATTTCTGTATTCCACGAGTGTATTTCCTGCAGGAAACCCCGATGCCGCAGTTAAGTTTTCCTAGGCTAACTTTAGTATAACAGGGCACAAAGCAGCACTTTATATTTACACACCTACTGGCTAGTGAATGATAAAAACATATCAAATGCATGTATTAGTATGGATAATATATATATATACACACACACACAGTCAAACTTCGATAACTTGATCTTGAAGGGGACGAGGAAATAGATCGAGTTTCAGGGAGTTAAGAGTTTTCAAAATTAATATACAAGAGTTCAAATTTGAAACTGCATTGCTGCCTACCTTTGAACTCTTAAAAACTATGCATCCCCAATTGAAAGGCGAATTAATATATCAGTCACCTCACCCCATGCCACCCAATCTCATCTTACCCACCCCAGCTGTTGGCATCTTCGACGCCTGTCGTACATTTATTTTACGTATATTGTAAAAGTAAGTAAATAAAACAAAAAGGATCACCCAGATGAATTTGAAATATATGCATGGGCATATAGGCTACATGTATTTATTGACAGAAAAAAAGAACGAAAAAAGAAGGCATTTACATACATATATAAATAACAAAAAGTAACGTTGACTTATTTTACAGATGTCAAAACATGACGGAACATAACTAACAAATAAAACACTGAATGCCGAATAACACTATAAGTACATTTGTTTTACACAAAATTATTTACATTTCGCACCACTACTTTCTTTCTCCAATCTGGCCACCCACCCTCCATTTCTGGGCCCTACAAGAAAGCAGAACTTTTTTAAACCGATCTGGCAAACCCCACATTACCGGTGTCCTGTCAAACAAAATTGAAATGACAATGAAACAAGTAATTTTTATTATTATTCATCAAACATCAAGAACAGAAAACTACATACTATTGCATGATGGTATGTTTTATTTATACTGTGCACAAATTATTGTTACATAAGCTGTGAAAGGCTGTAGGGGTCTGGCCAAAATTTGTAAGTCACAGTCAGGTGTGTTTTCGATGGGAATTTTATGAACCAATTTGTTGCCTCCATGTATAAGCCGACTTTCTTCTTTTGGAAAGTATTTCTAGACGGCAATATACAGTAATTATTTTTTTAAACCTGCCATTGCTAAAATTTTATAGCGATTGCTTAAACCTGATTAATTCATAGACACACACTTTAGTGTGAGTGTTTCAGTCATAGTGGTTGTTAGAATTTTAATAGGGGAATCTCAAAAGAAAAATGTATTTGAGGCCCTTGTTAGTGTTGTATTTGTAGGGGTGAAAACTGTATATATGAGATATGTTATTGATATGTAATTCCGGTATTAAATTGAAATGTTGGGTTTGTTTTCGTAGAGTTTGGCCGGCTTGGGAAGTGAGCTGCAGACAACAAAAGGCACAGTTGATCAGTTGAAAACAAACTCGGACAAAACATCAACGGAAATAAAACATCTAGCTGACAGGGTAGTGGCTCTTGAGGTAGATACATTTAACACATGAAACAAGTATATGTACATCATGTATGGCATATAACAAACTTTGCCGTTTAAGGAGAGTTATGGCACTTAATCCCTATCACTCCCCTGATGAGACTAGTTCAAGGAGAGTAAATATTTTTTGCTCCCCATCACAAATAACGTGAATTTATTTGATATTAATATGGTAATTTCATAATCTAAGTTAGGTGAGTAATTAATCATTTCCTCCTTTTTTCATCGCAAGGTCTGGCATATAAGCAGAGTTAATACTTTTCTTTGGATCAGTGATGAACTGTAAATGTGGATTTTTTGGTTTAATTGATTTTTTCATTTTAAGAAAGTTCTATCTATTCCTCCCGATTTACCTTGTTTGTTTATTTCTCAACATACATAAAAACAAAACCATATCAGAGTCAAAGTTATTATACTTGTGTATAATTCAGTGATTGCCTCTTGACAATACAACAGAACATGGATTTAATGATAGAAAATGATTTTGGTAGGCGGTCTGAGGGCCCGTGCTTATAAAACTTAAAGTCTAGACTTTAATAAAGTCCAGACTTTAACGTAATGCCATGACATTAAAGTCTGGACTTTATTAAAGTCTAGACTTTAAGGTTTATAAGCACAGGGCCAGGTCATTGAATAACTCATCAGTTATATACTTTTGAGTGTACCAGCAAAACATATGGTGATTTTTTTTTTATCAAAACATTCATCTCAATTTCTTAAGTGTCATTTGGTTAGTAATAATTTTGTAGTTTAAAAAAGAGAGAAAATAAACGAACTACTCACTTCGTTGTTTGTGTTAAGAAGAGTAGTTTGAATTACTTTTCCAGCTAAGTTTTATCCTGCCACTGCCCCCTTTTTATACCAATTCCGAATGTGCCTGTGTGTCATCCTCCAAAAAAATTGAGATTTTCAACATAATTTTTTTTAATTAGTCAACTTAAAGGAGCATTCTTAGTGTTCAGATCATATTGTCAGAACACCTAAATTGGAACGACTTTAGTCTTATACGTTCCGATTTTTATAGGCATGACAAGTCAGTGCGACTGATTACATAATGAAGATGCCCCTTAAGTAAAAAGTACTACACCTACATTTAATTTTCTTTTCGTTCATAATCAGACCTCTTAGCCCAGTCCATTGCAGTGACAGAAATCAATCACTAGTCTACCGGACAAGTACATGTAGAAATCTATTTGCTTTGCAATATTTTCATTTAACTATATTAGTGGTGTTTAGTATTGTTTACTCAAACGTGCCAGTTTGTAAAAATAGTCAACATTTTAATATTCTGGTCTCTTGTAAAACTAGCCCCTATTAATTTTTCATTTGTCCACAATATTCTTTTTCTTCACATAACTTGACTTATTGTTTGTTTAAAAATAGTCTTCTTTTTTTTAGTACTTACTAACAACAGATATAAATTCACGGCTAAATTGGTGGGTCTGTACAGTGAAACTGCTTTAAGGGTTGACCAACAGAATTTGTGGTAGCAGTTTGTAACTAAAATATAAGACCATAAAAATGTGATCTTGCTAATGTTGGTATGTTCATTACAGGTATCCTCAAACAGAACTCTTTCTGGTAGAGAAAGTGTCATTCCTGGCAAAATGTCAACGGTAGTGGATGTTGGACAGGTAAGATGCTTGTTATTATATTGCATCACCAGTCGTCCAGCGATCAGTTGTTAACACTTTGTTTGAAGAGCCCATTTTAGATGGTGAAGGATGCAGCTACCGACCTAACGTGAATTTTCACCTGACATTTTAGGAAATTTATTGCATCCATCACTGTTTTAGTTTATATGGCTATATGGTTTTTTTAATTGTTAAATTTGTTAAATTGGTACATTCCTTTTGAGAAAAACTACTACATATTGTATGTATAATATTGTGGTTTGGCAATGTTTGTGATTTGATAATAAAGCCCTTCTTCAAGTTGACCTGGGTCTCATGTGAGTTGTACCGAGCCATGTTGTTGTAAACTGAAGTACAAGACAAAGTAAAATATGGCAGTGCAGCTTTTCATTTAGGAAGATCTCGGGCCAAATTCACAAACTGTAACTACTTTTACAGTTTCTCGTTCCAGCCAGTGCATCAAGACTGGTATATCAAAGGTTGTGGTATGTGCTATCCTGTCTAGAATGGTGCATATAAAACATCCCTTGCTACTAATGGGAAAATGTAGCAGGTTTCCTCTCTAAGACTATATATTAAAATCAATGTGCTCTAGTGGTGTCATTAAACAAAACAAACTTTATTTTTACAATTAGTACTAGTAGCTGTATATAATAAAAAGATTGTTTTGTTTAACATCACCACTAGAGCACCATTAGATTACTGTAAACTACTTTATTTTCGCGTTTGAATAAAATTCGGGAAAATAAATTCCACGTGAAATTAAAAGCTGAGAAAGATTGGACATTTAAAAAAATAAAATAAAAAATGTCTCGTTCAATCAAACCCGGCCAAGACCTCATTAGTTTCCGTTGCATGGGACTAGTAGTAACATTGCAACACTTAAAACTTTTAGTTTAAAAAAATACGATTTATAAGTACAGATAATAAATAATAATACTTTTTGTATGGTTTTTTTTTTTTTACAAGTGCTGTTGCTGAAAGCAAACACATGTTTAAAAAACGGAAGTAAAGATCACAGTATGTTAAAATGTGGAAGTGAAAAAATTCTGGGGTGTGTTTGTACAGCGACACTATACTCGTAGTACACACTGGGTCTTCACATTAAAGGTTTTGCCTGTTGGTCAATCACAAACTGTACTAACCAAGTATTTTGACAGTAATAAATATTGTTTAAGTTAAACTTGAGCTAGCACTGAGCCTTCAGATTTCGTTTTGTTTTCGAGTTCATTTTTTATAACAAATTTGAGGATTACGAAAAAGCGCACATGGTAGCCTAAGCATCTTGCATAAGTTTACAGTATTTTGTAAACAATAAATGTCAGTTATTGACAACAGTACTTAAGGTTTTTTTTACTGGGGAAGGAATGGGGGATTCGCAAAAATAAATGCTCGTGAACTTACTATTTTCATTAAATCGCAAAAATTTGTTCCCACGAAAATAAAGTATTTTACAGTAATTAATCATCGGCTGTTGGATGTCAGACATTTGGCAATTCTGACACGTTGTCATCAGAGGAAACATGCTACATTTTTTCATTAGTAGCAAGGGGTCTTTTATATGCACTTTTCCACAGACAGGAAAGCATATACCATGGCATTTGACCAATTGTGGTGCACTGGTTGGAATAAGGAAAACCCCAGTCAGTTGAATGGATTCACCGAGGTGGTTTGCTCATGTGTCACAAGCACTTCAAGCAAGCACTTGACCGACTGAGATAAATCCCGCCACCTAGTATATTTACATGTGTTTGGTATGTATTTCAAGCAGAAAATTACATGGTTATAGCATATGGGTTATGGTAAATATTAAAGAAAATTATTTATATATATTCAAACTTGCTATAATTATACGGATTCTTGCACAAAAATGTAAATTTTACAACTGAAAAAGTGTTATTATAATTTATAAACAGTACAAATAATACAGTTCAAAATGTACATAAATCACTTTCTTTTGTCTTTACCATAACCCATCATCCATATTGATGTGATGTTCTGTTTGAAGTAGATGGCCTTCTGTCGTAACTAACCAAAATTTGCTAATGTTTATACAGAGTGGCTGTAGCATGTAGTCCTTGACTAATAAAATATTAATTAAATTAACTTCATATTTGCAATGAAATAATCTCCATATATCTGAAAATTGTATAAACCATTTGTTCCAGTGTGAACACTACTGTAATTTCTTTTCACATTACCTGTCCTCAAACAAGGGCACCTCCCCCCCACACAAGTGGTCTGGTCCAAACATCCCAACAGCCAATGGGATGGCCTAAATTCTTCTACTGCATACTGCTCTCTAGTTCCGGTCACATGACTGTAACTTCCTTTTTCTCTTCGCTAAAGGGTCTGGACGTCTTTTCTTTCGCTCTGTTTTTCATCGACCTTTGGTTTTGTATTTGTGTATTTGGGTGGAATGTTTTCACCTTCATATTCGTTATCTATCTTGTGTCGTTTCGAGTTTTTCACTTGGTTTTCCAAGTGTTTATTTACATGAAATGTTTGTTTTTATGTTGTCGGTTAACCTCGTGTCGGACGCCATTTGCAATAATGGCGTCTTTGTTGACCGGCTTTGTGTTTGTGTCATGGTTGGGGGTTTTTTCTTTATCTTTCACAGATTGAAAAATTGTTATCATGTCTGATGCTAGTGTTCAACAACTTGTGCGTGTGTGTTTATGCTGTAAGAAGTTTACCGCCGGCGACGACCCACACGACTTATGTCCGGGTTGTCGTGTTCCGTGTGCTCTTGATTCGAGATGCGACCTTTGTTGGGGTTATCGGAAGTTGAGTTTGCTGCATAACTAAAGGTGGTGTCAGCAAGGGCCAAGAAGGTGGAATCCTCACCTTCCATCGCAGACTCCATAGCGGATGTGTTACGCTCCATTTTGCCGTCCATGCTTCAAGAAACAATGGCGTCGATGGCGACTTTATCCAAATCGGTGGATTCGGGGTCCGGTCCGGTTCCAGTCCCCTCTTGGGGGGGTTCAGCTCCTTCGGCTCCACCTGCTAAGACTTCGGATGACAGGGGTCCTACTGCCTCTAAGAAGCCTACTCATTCAGATAGACGCTCTATGGAATCCACGGCTCGCCGATCTTCAGTACCATCCCTGGATAAGGAGAAGTCCTCTTCGGTGCATCGGAGTCGGGACTGTAGCCGTTCTCCACGGCCTGTAAGGCTTCCTACGGGTTCCACGGATCGTCCTCGACGACCGTCAGTTGATGTGGCCTCCGGAGATCTAAACGGGACTGTCCACAGTCCGGTTCACCTGCGGCTTCCGTTACGGCAGATCGATTTGAGTTCTACGAGACTTTGGTGATGATGCGCCTGCGGTTTTTATCATTGATGAGCCCGACTCTACGGACCATATGACGACGAGGAATTGTTTGGCGGCTGTCTACGACATGTTGCCGTCTTTGCCGCATCCACCAACACCATCCAAGAAGGGACCGACACTGATGATCGTAACTGATGTCCCACCGGAGGATGTGGTCATCCGTTCCTTGGCAGACGGTACCATAATATCTGAGGTGGCGACAGATTTAGACTGCACCTTTAAGGAGACGGCATCTTTTGTCGCTTTTCCGTCTTGGACTCACCGTATGTATCCGGTTTTTAATATGCCATTTAAAGATGCGGCTCCATCGTTGGATGAGGATGTTCACCGTCTTGGGAAGTCGTCAACAGTGGATTTGACAGACAAGCAGGTTCAACCTATGGATACCGCCCAAAGACGTTTCCTTTATGTCTTATCTTACTTGAACGTTTTCCTTGCGGATATGCACGGTGCTATGCGCTTTTTTCAGCAATCGGCACAGATGCTGGCCTTTTTAACTTCCACGGTTACCTCTATGTCCATGATGTTAATGCAGTATCGTCGTCAAGCCTATCTTAAGAAGTCTACGTTGGATTTCCAGCATAAAAAACAGCTGTTATCACAACCGTGGTCTGCAACGAAGTTGTTTGCAGGCAAAGTTTCTGATGTTGTTGCAGCCAATGATAAGGACCAACAGTCGACTGCAACTGTTACGGCATTGCAACTCATTTCGACTTTGGAGCCCACAAAGCGCAAATCTACATTTACTTCACAACCACCATCTAAACGTTGGAGAGGTTCATTTTACAGTCAACCTTCTCGGCGTTTCCCGGACAGATGGCCATCCGGTCCACCCGCTCGGACCCAAGGGAAACCCGGCCAACATTGACTCCAGCCAGCCAATCTTGGACTTCTCAGATTGTCTCGACCTTCGCCCGCCCTGACCATGATTCAGAACAACGATTTGGTTTACGACGCCGGTTGAAACATCCATTGTCGGAAGTCGACTTCGCCGTTATTGCTGTAGTACAATCATGAGATTGGCTTGCTTCGCTGGATCTCAAGGATGCCTATCTTCATGTCCCAATACATGCCAATTATCATCGCTACCTGAGGTTTGTGCTACAGGGTCATCGTTACGAATGGACAGTCCTGCCTTTTGGAATATCCGTGGCGCCATGGCTGTTCACCAGAATTATGGCTCCGATGTCCCGCTTCCTGCATCACAGAGGTATCTCCTTTTACCTGTACCTCGCCGATTGCCTGATGAAGTGCCAGAGCAAGACACGGCTTACGGCACACGTTTTTTCATCATAAACTTCCTCAAGCGTCTAGGTTGGATCATCAACATCGAGAAATCTTGACTGACTCCCACGCAGTCTCTACAATTCATAGGAGCCTGCCTTCGACCTGACCTGGGCCTCATACAAGTTCCTCTCGACCATTGGGAGAAGATCCAAACCATGGTTTCCAGGGCCTTAACCGCTCCGATGTCCTTCCATGGTTGGCAGTCTCCTGGGTCTCCTCACTTCAGCCCATGATTTGACACTCAGAGGTCGTCTACAGCTACGGCGCTTGCAGATGTTTCTCAATCCGGTCCAGCCTGCAGTGGTGGCAAATCCGATCGAACGTCTTAGAAGGAGTCTCTATGCGGCCCTTCCTAGCAACTCATTACCTGTTCGTTGATGCATCACTAGAAGTTTGGGGAGCCCATCTCAGCGACCAGACTACTTTGGGTCTGTGGTCTCCCGGCCTGTTGGAGCCTGTTGGAGTTGTTGGCAGTCTACAACGCAATCCTTCATTGGCCACAGACAATCGCCAGGGCAGAACACACTCCAGCAGTCTGCTGCAGTTGACTTATCGCCTTTACAAGTTGGTCGACGACATTCCTCTGCACCTTCGGGCTCACCATATTCCAGGGGTCTCCAATGTGTTAGCCGACACGCTGTCTCGCATGTCGTCTCCACAGTCGACGGAATGGATGCTCCATCCGGAAGTGTTTTGATGGGTGTGCGACAACCTTTGGACACCAAACATCAACCTCTTCGCAACACGATTCAACAATCAGTTGAGGGTTTACATGTCTCCGGTGCCAGATCCAGATGCCATGGATCTCGACGCCTTGGCCATCAGCTGGGAACGGATGGACGCGTATGCTTTTCCTCCACCCATCTTCCTTCAGAGGTTTCAGCTGTACACTTGTAGTCTGCTACTCATTGCTCCGATGTGGCCATCCAGGGTGTGGTATCCAGATCTCATCCGTCTTGCCGATCCGCATCCACTACCTCTGCCAGACTGGGATCATCTGTTGCTGCATCCCATGTCAAGACTACACCATCCAGGTCCTCAGTTGTTCAAACTGCATGCGTGGACATTATCTCCAAGAGTTTGAGGAAGAAAGGCTTTTCTTCTCTGTCCACGGCAGCCATTTTGAAAGCTCACAGATCATCCACTACTGCGGCTTACGTTTTCACCGATGGTGTGTCCAGCAGAAACTTAAACCTCAGACGATTCGAATACCTCGTCTAGCTGATTTTTTTGCTGTATCTACGTAACTCCTTAAAATTGAAGGGGTCTACCATTGCTGGATACATTTTGGTCATCACTACTGTTCGTGATGTCGCTACTGGAACGAAGTTATCAGGTATTCCTGAGATCCATAAAATGATCAAGGGATTTCGCCTTCAAGATCAAGTTCACCGTTTTCGTCTACCAAAATGTGACTTGAATCTTGTGTTATGAGCGCTGTCGACCACACTGTATGAGCCGATCGAATCATCTTCCTTGCAAGACTTGACTCGGAAGACGGTGTTTTTACTTGGATTTGCCACGGCTGCCTGTGTGTCAGAACTCCATGCTCTTGATATGGACTTGGTGTGTTTTCACAGAGATCGTCGTGCAGTCACCTCGGGGTTACTCATGAACTTTGTGGCAAAGAACCAGTTACCTGACCAGGCGCCTCGTTTGTATGTTGTGCAGGCCCTCTCCTCTGTCGTTGGTCCAGTGGACGTTGAGGACTTGGCTTTATGTCCTGTCGGAGCCCTGCACCATTACATCGAGAGGACAAGATCTTTTCGTCAACATCACAAGAGACTTTTCCTCTCCTGTAACTAGAGTCGGTTGACGGATATTACCAAGAACACGGTGGCCACCTGGATCCGGTCTTCTATCCTGACCGCCTATAAGAAGGAGGGTTTACTTGCTCCATCTGCTACTAATCCGCATGAACTCCGTGCTTTGGCTGCCACGATGTCCCTGCACTGCAACACACCCATTCAGCACATTCTAACCGGTTGTTTCTGGGCTACGGACTCCATATTTGCTAACTATTATCTGAGGGATATCTTCACAGAAGACGTTAAGGAGTTCCATCATCTGGGTCCAGATGTTGTTGCACAGACTCTGGGGAATACAAGCCGTCCTAGTCGTCATTGTTGTCTGTCGGATTCTGGGCTGCATACCGAGATATCCAAAGAATCGACAGGTGAGGATTGCTTAGACTTTAGTTCTTTTGCACAGTTCACGCACTGGTGCCGGAACTTTTGTCTCGATAACTTTTACCCTGCACTGCATGTTGTTATTTGTTGTCGTTATTGAACTAACAGTTCTTTGGTGTACTAGACAGAAAACACTTGGGGGGCTTGTTTAGTTCAGTGTTCTGACAGATGCACCTCATTAAGTTGTCGCTTGTTTTTATTAACACTTCAATACGTGGGGGGGGGGGGGGGGGGGTACCTAACACCTGCATCCCTGGTGGCTACGTCTTCCCACCCTGTCAGAACCAGCATGAGATGTGGCTTTCTGCCTTCTGGTCCATGTGTTCTGGGAGCCGTACCTGCCACTGCTGGCGGATGGCACCATTCTGGTTGTTGTTACTAACATCACCTGCATTGGTCTGTGACGGGCATCCCTAGGAGGAGGGCTTAACATGGTTGGCCTGATACTTCCACTAGTCAGCCTCTATCTGGTCTTGGGAGTTATCAGAAGCATCTACAGATCTCGGCACCCACCACCACCAGAATGTTGCCCTTGTTTGAGGACAGGTAATGTGAAAAGAAATGGAGAAAACTTGGAATGTTTTCTCTTTTATGGATACATTACCTGTCCTCAAGATTTCGTCCGCCCGGGCCTCCCTACTTCCTGTTCTCCGTGTGATGCGCTCAGGGATAAAGAAGGAAGTTACAGTCATGTGACCGGAACTAGAGAGCAGTATGCAGTAGAAGAATTTAGGCCATCCCATTGGCTATTGGGATGTTCGGACCAGACCAATTGCATGGGAGGGGAGGTGCCCTTGTTTGAGGACAAGTAATGTATCCATAAAAGAGAAAACACTCCAAGTTTTCTCCAATGTGAAAATTGCGATATTTTATTAATTTGGTTCATGGCCAATAACAAAAATATAGATGTCCGAATGGGCACTAGAAAATGAACAATTTAACTGGCTTTTGACTATATTTGAGGGTATTTGACTATATTTGAGGGTATTTGACTATATTTATTCATTTATGTACTGACTCACACGTTTGCTCATTCATTTATTAACTCTACACTTGTTCACAATCTTTAACTCATTGCTTTAAATATTCTTGCATCTATGGGCAAATATTTCCTGGTCTGCTGTACGATTATTTGCATGTGCTATTGTGTTATAAAATAAAGTTTAATTTAACTGTGATTGGTTTTGATGTTTGCAGACTGTCAGTGATCTAAGGCATGGGATTTACGAGGTGAACCACACTTTACGGTCAGCCGTCAGTGCTCTGTCACAAAGAATCGTACAACTAGAGGTGAGAGGGTTAAGGGGGTATTGTTTTCGGTCAGCCGTGAGAGGGTTAGGGGGGGGGGGGGGGGGGTGATCAGGATGTAGCTTGGTAGTAGTGTCTACTTGAGATGTTATGGATTGTAGGATCGATCAGCTCCCCACACCACCACCCATCTTAAACAAAGCCTCTTCACTAGTACATGTACATCATAGGCTGTGATATGTGTGCTGTCCTTTCTGTGGGAAATTGTATATAGAAGATCTCTTGCTGTTTTAGCAGATGAACAGTCTTATGTGGCAGTAGAGTTTCTTCATCTCTTTACTAAGAGTCAAATTGGCCATATTTTTAGACATCATAATTATAGTCAAAATGACCGGCCTCGGTGGCGTTGTGGCAAGCCATCGGTCTACAGGCTGGTAGGTACTGGGTTCGGATCCCAGTCGAGGCATGGGATTTTTAATCCAGATACCAACTCCAAACCCTGAGAGAGTGCTCCGCAAGGCTCAATGGGTAGGTGTAAACCACTTGCACCGACTAGTGATCCATAACTGGTTCAACAAAGGCCATGGCTTGTGCTATCCTGCCTGTGGGAATCGCAAATAAAAGATCCCTTGCTGCCAATCGGAAGAGTAGCCCATGAAGTGGCGACAGCGGGTTTCCTCTCAAAATCTGTGTGGTCCTTAACCATATGTCTGACACCATATAACTGTAAATTAAATTGTGTTGAGTGCATTGTTAAATAAAACATTTCTTTCTTATAGTCAGAATATAAAAATCCAGTTGCTTGAAACATATTGTATTGTTTTTTAAAGAACAAATGGATTAGGTACAAGTTATATAACTTAATACGCATTTTGCAGTTGAGATGCTTTTGTTTTTTTGTTACCCTGTGAACATTTATTATGTAGATGTCACAAAAATTACTGTGTGCCAATAATTAATGTCATCCTGACAAGTACAATGTACTGGATGGAAGTAATTTTGATTACTGTTGCTTCAGTGAAATCCACCTTATGGTTACTGTGTTAATGATTTCACATTTGGGTGTTTATTGCAGACTGCTAAAAACTCGTCAGCTGTGACAGACGGAAAGCTGGGTTTTCTCCTGACTAAAGTTGAAAACATGACCAGCAGTGTGACCAAGATCAAACAGTTATACCAGCAGGTTTGTTTTCTTGTTCATCGTCAGATGGTTCATATAAAATATCCCTCACTACTAATGGAAAAATGTAGCAGGTTTTCTCTCTAAGACTATATGTCAAATTACCATGTCTAACATCCACTAACCATCAGTTGATAAATGAATGTGGTGTCGTTAAAACAAAACAAACTTTATACTTTCAATGTTCCATACTCTATATCTGTCTGACGCTGCTGGCTTAAATCATAAGCTTCTCCTCTTGAAAATAAGGTGACATTGAAACTAATCTTATTATCAGAGTTTCCAAAAGCACCTAGAGCCATATCATTCCTTTGGTGCTGAAAAATGTGCTGTATATTAAAAAAAAATTCTGTGAAAGGCTGTTTTACCTGAATGTCAAGATCCTGTTACAAATTACATGAAATAATGTTATAGTCTGTAAAATACTTACAGGGTATTCTCTTTTTTTTTCCTTCTTTTTTTTTTTTTCCTTCCCCCCCCCCTCCACTCTCTTATTTTCCTTTTTTCAGGTACAAGAAAACAAAGGTGACCAAAATGTTACCAAAGCCTCACAACCTACTGCTGAAGACTTTACTGAATTCAAAGAACAAACCCAGTTACGATTCCAGGTGTGTTATAAATTACATAGTCACCTCAAACTGTTTACAAACTATTTCCACATTGCATACATTGAACAGGTCTGTCACTCAAGATGTTAAATATGAAGGATATTGTTACCATATTAAGAAGGATCTCATGTTAGATAATCTCAGTTATATATTTATACCGTCAGGAATCTTGTACTGACTTTACCTAACTCAAGTGACCATTAATATCAAAATACTGATTTTGTATGTTAACTAGCTTTATATCATACATGAATGGGGTGTAACCCAGTGGTAAAATGCTTGCCTAATGTGCAATAGTCCATACATGTATGTCCGATATCACGTAACCCAGTGGTAAAATGCTTGCCTAATGTGCAATAGTCCATACATGTATGTCCGATATCACGTAACCCAGTGGTAAAATGCTTGCCTAATGTGCAATAGTCCATACATGTATGTCCGATATCACGTAACCCAGTGGTAAAATGCTTGCCTAATGTGCAATAGTCCATACATGTATGTCCGATATCACGTAACCCAGTGGTAAAATGCTTGCCTAATGTGCGATAGTCCATACATGTATGTCCGATATCACGTAACCCAGTGGTAAAATGCTTGCCTAATGTGCGATAGTCCATACATGTATGTCCGATATCACGTAACCCAGTGGTAAAATGCTTGCCTAATGTGCAATAGTCCATACATGTATGTCCGATATCACGTAACCCAGTGGTAAAATGCTTGCCTAATGTGCGATAGTCCATACATGTATGTCCGATATCACGTAACCCAGTGGTAAAATGCTTGCCTAATGTGCGATAGTCCATACATGTATGTCCGATATCACGTAACCCTACTTGAAGGGGCGGCATTTAGCTCAGTCGGTTGAGTGTTTGCTTGAGGTGTTTGCGTCGCAGGATCGAATCACCTCGGTGGATCCATTAAGCTGATTGGGGTTTTTCTTGTTCCAACCAGTGCACCACAACTGGACAAATGCCATGGTACGTCTTTTCCTGTCTCTGGGAAAGTGCAAATATAACATAGATTGCTGCATTAGAAAAAATGTAGCGGGTTTCCTCTGATGACATCGAGTCAGAATTACCAAATGTTTGACATCCAGTAGCTGATGATTAATTAATCGGTGTTCTCCAGCAGTGTCGTTAAACATAAGAAACTTCTTCTTTTTTCCGTAATTGAAATGTGTTGAGTACGTCATTAAATTAAACATTTTGTCTTATACATGTAGTCAGACATTTTTTACTGACTTTACCTGATAACATTAATCATTCTTTTAAAAATAATTATTCTGTATTATAAGTGGCTCAATATCTTACTGTACAGCAATAAACATTACATTCTCCGTTTACGTATTATGCACTCAGGATACGGCAAAAAGAAATTGGAAGCAAAAGAAAGTTTAATATGTAATATTTGAACCATTTTTTACAGAGTGTGAATATAGTGTTCATTACAATGTTCACCATTATTCATTTAGTGTCGCCCAGAAACATGTTCCGTCCTTGTTTGATGAAAAGTTCTACTGTCATTATGGGGATTTTTGGTGACAAACAAGATGAATGAAACTTGGTTTATAGTTGCATCTCACGAATATTTAACAAAATAATTTAAATATATTAAATTAAAATTATATATATTTTATTTTTAATTGTTTTTTGAAGAATTAGATTGATAATTAATTTTATATCATAAATTATTTTTTCAGTAAAATTAATTAAAATTAATTATTATATTTTTAGTCCAGCCTTTACAAAGTGAAAAGGCACTATGTAGGTATTACTTTTTTGATGGTGGTAGCAGCAGCGTTACAATTTAAAGTTAAAGTTTGTGACAGACGATAAGTGCTAGGTCAGTGGAACTTAGATTATAATTGCACAAATGGGTGTTCACCAAAATCAGTTTATGGTGGATGAAACATTTAATTTTTCATTAATTTGTTGTTATTTCCTCGCTTATATTCAATTAAGGTTCAAGTACACTGTCTTGAGCACACACCTCAGCAATCTGTATTGTCGATTCATGCTTAGTTTGTTAGTGGTTAGTGAGAGAGAAGTCATTAAACTTGCTCTAGGTGGGAGCTAGTACCAGGATGTGAAATTACTACCCATCAGTCCGATGACTTAACCACTGATGACCTTCACTGGCTAATAACATCCGCCATTTTTCACAGACTGTTATTTGTTTCTTCTTGCTACAGGGACTAAATGGCACAGTGGTCAGACTGATGGGGGACATGAGCAACCTGTATTTGCAGTTCACTCGGAACAGTAACAGCCTCGTCAATATATCCGCTCATGTCGATGGCATTCTTCGCCATCTGGCTTCTGTCACCACTCAGAATGGTAACAACATTGTGTATTTTTAAACATAGATGCATGTTTTTGTGTATTTAAAAATAATAATAATAATAATTATATAATATGTATAATGTAGATGCATGTATTGTGAATTCTTGTATTATTGTTATTGTGAAGTCATTTATTTTTTGCTTGCATATTTTTGTGAATTCTTGTAGTACAGGGCAGTAAATCAGTGTACTTCATTTTATGTTTGTCTAGTTTTAACCCAAATCTAGCCTGCTTGTGTACTGCACCAAAACATTTTCTACATAAACTATTCATAATCCTTAATTTCATATCAAGAGTAATTCCCCTTTTGATTTGAAAACTGAAAATGTTCAATTGTATATAGAGACCTGCTTCAATCCCAAACCTGCATGAATCGCAAGTATGTGTACTTTGTTTTTGTAATTGCTGTCTGGGTGGCTGAACATTGAAACCTGTTTATAAATATCCTAAGAGAATTGAACACAGCCTTTTTGTGCATAGATTTATTTTGTAAATGGAATTTTAAGTGCATTATTTTACACACAACACATGTGTACAAAGTCTTATGGGGCCAATATAAAAGCTAGTAATAATTGTTTAGGAAATAAATGTAGGATAAACAGGACTTCTAGAATTTTTATAAACTCCACTAGCCATGGGATCAGTGATTTAAAAAAATTTACAATTAAAAATTCAATAGCCCTACTTTACTTAAGTTGATACAATGTTACTAAATAATAGTAATAATCAAATATGTCACCTAAAGAGGGAGATGTAGAGTTTAAAAACACTAACATTGGGAGGCTGGGGTGGGGGCAGGATATTAATATTTACAAAATAGACTTAACTAGCCCAACATTGAAAATCACTAGCCATGGGAGTGGGGCTACCATAATCTAGAAGCCCTGATAAATAAATATAGTGTCACATTGGCAGGGCTCGAACTTCAGACTTCGTTACCTGTGGCAATTGGAAATGTTTTCCCAGAGTCAAAATACTCACCTACAGCTATTTCGAGCCTGCCTACTACACTTTTAAACAAGTAACTTTTGCAATAAATATAAAAGCCAAAAATTATCCTTTCAACCGACAGCAGTAATGTTAGTATCTAGTATCTGTTTCACGCAAACATTATATCGGCATGGAAGATGGGTCATGATAAAGAGACCTTGGCATTTAAGGGGAGCCCAATCTCTTGTTCCCCATCACTCCTCTGAGACTAGTTCAACGAGAGTAATGTTTAGCTCCCCTCAGCATGTGAATTAAAAAAATTAAACTATCCTGTAGTACTAAATGAGGATTAAATATATATCAGTGGTTAATATGGTCTTAAATGCTGTCCTATAATCAAAGTTAGTGGATCACTTAATCATGCACCCTAGGGTTTTTTATAGCGAGGTTTGCAGTAAATTTTAAAAAAGGTGGTTTATGTAGTATTAGTACTGTTATAAGTGTTTTGCAGTCATATAGTTACATTAATGTGCAAAACAATGCTACTAAATTCATTATTAAAAACAATCCCTGTAATTATCTAGTGAGTTTGTTAGATACATAAATAATTTTCTTCTGTCTATACTAATCCATATTTCAATGTCTTGTGAATTTCACTCCAGGTTTGTTTGTAGTTTTCATTTAGGCTTTGTAGTTGTACAATGAATAGCCTGCTTCGTTGTATCATAATTTAAAGAATGAATAGCCTGCTTCATTGTATTATAGTGTGGTGCTACTTTGTTTTCTGGTGTTAAAGATTTATTTGTTGTTTGCATGAGTATTTCTGTTGTGTTGTGACGTGTTGTGTGTGTTTAACTGTTTTTATAGAGAATGCGACTTGGGAACAGCACCATGTTACAAACTTTCATGAAATGAATAATAAGACTACCACAACCACAGGTACATTTATTTGTCATATATACATTTACATGTCGTGTGAAACTTTTATCATCCAGATGATATTGGCGGAAGGCTTTCTGCCAGAAAATTTGTTTGAGGGTATATAATTAAAAAATAAAATAGACTACAAGTGCCCCTACTAGGTGGGTTTGAAATGTTTTCAAATTGAACACTGCATATAAATGCATTTGACATATTTTTAAACAGCAGTTCTCTTACTATCATCTAACTAAAAAATAAAAATATATATCCATTAATTAGAAAGATTTTACTCTTCTTACCGTCTGGTAGAAAACCGGAGGTGAGGTGTCTTTGTTTTTTTTTCCTCTTGGCAGACAATACAACTGGTTTCCTGTAATGAATGGTTATCCTTAATCAAAGTGAACACACAGCCACATGCATCCTGTCATGTGACTTCTAAATTACCGATGTTTACTAAATCTGCATTCAATTAAAGGATTAACCTTGAATAATTGTCTTCTGATTTTATGATGATTTGTAAATGTGCAGCCTGCAGGTACCAATCATAGATGTCTTTAACCAATGAATGATTGACAATGAATGCACCTTATTGATTAATAAATTTAATAATGCTTTTAAAAACATACTTTATTAGTCACCTACTGGTGCAACTGAAATTTTAAGCATAGCTTCATCATGTTCCAGTACAGAACAAGTTTGAGTTTCATGGCGATTTGCTCATTTTTCATAGAGTTATGGCCCTTGAATTTAGGAGATATAAAAATGTGTTTTTCAGATTTTGTCTTTTTGCAATGACTAAAGATATTGAGCTGAAATTTGATACATAGCTTTTATTACATTTTGACTTTCATGGCGATTTACCCATTTTTCACAGTTATGGCCTTTGAATTTAGAAGATAAACAAATTTGTTTGGTCCAGTAGGGAAAATATATTGCTTTAGCAATACTCTCAGAATGCTTCTTATATGTATGTATTGTTTTTGATAATAATTGCAATACATTAATATTATTTAAATGCTATTCAAATAATATTAAGCAGTTACCGTAAGTAGTATTTTACCTTGCATCATTATGACAAGGGGGATACATGTACTTTGTACATCATAAATTCACCACAACAGCAAATTAAAGGTTACAAAATGTAAATTAGTATTAAACATTATTTTGAACGTCATGATGAATTCTTTTTCTTTTCATTCAGTCTTGTTTATTATTGCAGCCCAGCCGTCAACTTCGATGAGTCTTAAAGACATCCTAACATCCACTCAGCCCGATTCTAAGACTATATCAATCACTGTGCCGGGTTCAGGGGAATCCATAGACAGCATGGACAGTAAGTATACTTCCCTGCTTGCAGAACCCATGTGACATTCAGTACACATTGTGTTTTAGGGCTCGAAATAGCGGCCTGCGAAAAGCAAAAGCAGGCTTTTTTCTTCTTCTTTTTTATCTTAGAAAGGAATAATTCTTTTGGCCTGCTATTTATTAAATATAACAGCAGGCAATATTTTACTTCTTATTTCAAGCACTGTGTTTTCAGGTCAAATATGTACACACTTTTCATTGTTCATGAAACAAGCTTTTAAGTAGGCTGTTATTCATATCTAGAAAGTGCAGTGAGACCCCTCAAAACCAGACCCTTGGTAAACCGGAATTCCCTCAAAACCGACATTATTCATGATCCATTTTTAAATAACAGTACAGAGCAGAATCTCTCTAAACACTGTAAATATTATTTTCCTTTCCTTTAAGAAAGATGTTATATTTTTTAGAACTGGATAGGTACTTCAACCGGTGGGATGTGAAAGGTAACGGTCTAGTAGATCCCAAAGGCTTGTCAAACTTCCTTGGGCCAGCTGCCCCCTCTGAAGATGACCTTAAGCCTTTTGACGAAAATGGTGACGGAAAGTATTCCTTAGAAGAATTTGCCAATGCACTAGGAATCACAGACTTCGGAACCACAGACCGTACCTGGTAAGTTGATCAGCCATAAACATTAAAGGGACTGTCCTGAGTCTCCAGCCATTGTAAGATGTTCCCAACTGACAGTCTTTTTAATGACTAAAATTACATATCAAATACATTTTCTTGTTTAGAATGTCAGTGTCTGTATATAAAGACATAAGTACCTCACTGTTTTAAAATAATATAATGTGTTTGCGGTCGTATGCTAATTTTTATAGCAGTCATTGTTGATTTTCTTCCTATATATATATATATATATATATATATATATATATATATATATATATATATATATATATATATATATATACATACATAGATACATAGATACATACATACATACATTTGTTTTTCTCCACACATGTACAAAATTATTGTTATTGGAAGGTAACATCTTATTTGGGCTATTACCACACATTTGATGCACGCAAATGTTTAATTTTTTACGTCATGCCAACACGTCTGGTTAAAAATGAACCATTTGCAGGCATCACATAGACAATAACACCTGCAAATCTATAAAACTCACCTTCATATGGCTATCTCCTAAGTAACAGCTGGGTGTCTGATGTAGTTCAGTGGCTGAGAGCACTCCTGACTCAGTTCTGACGTGTCATTGAAAAAACATTGCTTTATATGGCCCAAATGGCACTTGTAAATTATCTTTTAAAAATTAAGCATTGGCATAGCCAGGAGTTTATACTGTGGTGGAGCATCCACACGGTCTGTAAGTCATGTTATGGGACAGTAGGATAACATAAAAGGTGGTGGGAGAAGAATAGAGGTGTGATTAAATGGGGGGTTGGGGACATGATTACTCAAGTTAAATTATTTTTAATAACATTTTTAATAATGGACAGCGAAAGAGATTATTCTGTATGAATCTGTCCTCAAAACTCACTACTTCAATCAGCAGTGTCATTGCAAAAACCTGTCACAAAATTGATCTCCAGAGGCATCTTTATTGTTATCAGGCATTTGCTTTGTTATTATAATTCGTTCAGCCAGTGCACCATGACTGGAATATCAAAGGCCGTGGTATAGGCTATCCTGTCTGTAGGATGGTGCATA
The DNA here is from genome assembly GCF_016097555.1 of Gigantopelta aegis. Taxonomy (NCBI): domain Eukaryota; kingdom Metazoa; phylum Mollusca; class Gastropoda; order Neomphalida; family Peltospiridae; genus Gigantopelta; species Gigantopelta aegis. The sequence continues at coordinate 96,190,699 of NC_054704.1, read as the reverse complement.
TAAAAGATCCCTTGCTACTAATGGAAAAATGTAGCGGGTTTCCTCTCTAAGTATATGTCAAAATTACCAAATGTTTTGACATCCAATAGCCGATGATTAATAATCAATGAGCTGTAGTGGTGTCATTAAATAAAACAAACTTTCTTTTCTGCTTTGTTATTATTTATGTTATTATGACATTAAAAGATGATCTGGATTTCAAGGGCTGGTGAACGCTTTTTACAGTACTTTTAGTTGAATTGTGGAATGCATGAATGAAATGTGACAAATATACCGATGACTTTGAATTTGACTTTGAATTTTCAGAGACGTGTACCATGTGTCAAGTGAAGACAGCTGTGAGAACACACATGGTGAAGTGAATGGAAGTAGTATAGACTGCGGTCTACCTACCCTGTGAAGGCTTGCAGCGAAGCCTTGTCCTGTCTATGATGTACCTCTTTTAAGTAGCTCACTGTTTTAAAATAATATCTTCTATTTGGATTAAGCGAGAAGATTCTCTATGTAGAGGCGAAGATCAATATTCTAGTAGTATAAATTCATGTATTTGCCATCCTAAATTATTCGTGTCATCACCCATTTGGCATGTTAATTATACAAATATAAAAATGCATTTCCTGTTGTTAAGTACAATATTCATTGCTACTAGTTGTTGGCATGCATATTCATGGCATAATCCTTGGATTACAGTTACTTTTGCTGCAGTCATGGTCGTGGTTTAGCATGCTAATGGGTGCAGGTTGTTTTTGACGAAAGTTGTCACTTAATTGTGTAAAAAGCTTGATTATATTTAGACTCTGTCATTAAATCTTTTTCTGATATTGCACTTTGAAATGAACTTGTAACATTGTATAATAACGAGGGGTTTTGGTGTGTTTTTCCATCCTGGTCCTTATAGGATGTTGTATTCATTGTGTTCACAAAATATGGTCTTTTCTGCATGTTTCTTTTTTATGTTATTCATGCAGTATTGGATTCAAGTGTGGCTGTGATAATAACATACTGTGAAATGCATTTTGTAAAATGCCTCAAACATGCCATCCAAATGTATGTGCATTGGGTCACAAGTCTTAAAGACAGACAGCTTTATTAAATAGATATATGCACAAATGAAATCCAATAAACCAGGCTATTAAACACATTTATTCACGAGAAGCTATAATTAGTACTGTAACACACATTCTCACTGTTAAACATAATCCCTCTCCCATCACCTTAAGAAATTAAAGAATTAATAGTATTGCAATTATTATATAATAGCAGTTTGTTCTTTTTACTTTACTGTTGTTTTTGGGGGTGTTTTTAAAAAAAGAGACAAGTTGATGCAAACAAACCTCCTTTCAGTTCAATACTTTTGCATTGTGTACTACCCCAAGTTTTATTTCAGCTGGAAACTTTTTAACATAAAATAAAAGTCTGCCAAAAACATTTAGTATGCTTTGTATCCACGTATATTAAGTAATGAATTCTATTGAACTGTTAACGTGCTAATTTGTATGTAACATTGAATATACACAAACATTTTAATTAACACATATGTAACAACGAATAAGATTGGATCTCTACCAATATCTGAGGTGGTGAAACCTATTTTAAATTAAAGTCCAATAAGTTACTTGATGTTTGTTTTTCAAAATCAGCAACTGGTAATCATCATAAATCATTCTTGTTGATGATCAGTTTGTAACTGTGGAAATGTCGAACGTCTTCTCAACATACTGTATTTACAGTTGGCAGTTTTAAAATAATTTTCAAACTTCAGTTATTTATAAACTAAATCTTTTAAAACTGGATGTTGACAAAACCACTTAATTTCTTGATGGAATGAATATGTGGTGCTTCCAGTAAGTATTTTATTTTTATTTTTATGCATGGTATCCATTTTGCTTATTTATACTACTTAACAGCGTCAGCTGTTATGCTTATCTTAGAAATAATCAGAGAGTTCTGTTAATGGTATCATTTGGGCATAATATGTCTTATAAAAGCATTGTGATGTTTAAGCAATAGTATTACGATTACATTATTCGGAACTTTCTTTTTCTCTCCAGCACGTACTGGTACGTAAGATGTTTGTTTGTATTGTAAACAGTTCTTGTTAATTTTTGAAATGTATAATATCTGATGTCAACACTTTAATTCTATTCAATGTCATCACTTTGTGCAATATATTACGATCCAAAATCTTAGATTTGTGGAAGTATGGAATTTGGCTAAATTTGCAACCTGTATACCATCCCTTAATTTGTTAAAGAGTGGACCTGCTAATGAGTCCACGCATAAGATTAGTAATCTGTTTGTGTTACGCTTGACAAATGCCAGAATTTAACTTTAAGGACCATCAGCCAAATTTTAATTGAATTTTGTTGCTGCAGTTCACCACAAAGCTAATTTGAGGACTGGCTGCATTTTGTTTAGTTAATTAAAAATGGATTTGGGTGCACATTTGAAACAAAATTTAAAAATGGTAATTCTAACAGTAAACTACATTTGAATAATATCCGATGTTTTTGGTTTAGCTTATGCTGCGTTCATTTGGTGCTTGTGAATATCGTGAATACACAAGTTCAAATTGTGAACATGACTTTACCAAGTGAAAGCATTCAGGTGATTTATAGACTATCTGCAGTCACTCCAATCTCGCACACACTCCAACTCATAATTACATGAATGATTTGTGTTTGTTCTGCCATTTTTTCTCGAGTTGTGAAGATTGAGACAAAAAATCCTACCCCAGTTTACAAGTTGTGTTCAAGGGTTATTTCAACAAAGAAAGCTTTTCCCACTTGTGAATTGGGGAAATACAATATTGACAACTTCTATTGAATGCAGCATTAAAACCATGAAAGCTAAAACGAAAGAGGTTGACTAATGCAGCTTTTAAAGGCTGAGTAGTTAACTGTTAACCTACTACATGGCAGAACAAATTATTGACAAAAAATATATACATTTAATTTGTCCTTGGAATTACATTATTCAACCAGGCCTGGTGCTTATAAAACTTTTAGAGTCTAGACTCGAGATTATTATAGAGTCTGAGACAGTAATGTCATGACAACGCCATACAAATTGTATGTGTGTGACATCATTAGAGATTGAGTCTGGACTCTAAAGGTTTTATAAGCATGAGCCCATCAACTTGGTCATAGTAATCCACTTGCCCATAATTTAGTACATAAATAAATTATGGCTGTGTAGCCCTAGGTCAGATGTAGCCTTGTAAAGTATTCATCTAATGAACAATTGATCTGGGATCAATCCCCGTCGGTGGGCCCATTGGACTATTTCTCATTCGAGTCAGTGCACCTCGACTAAAGTAAAGAGTAGCCCGACTCAGCCTTTAAAATGCTTTAACTTTTTCATATTACTTCACATCCAATAAGTCACACAACATCAGGTATGCCTTGATAATAACAGCAATTACAGCAGCTCTGCTTAAAAACAAAAAGTGTTCACTTCTTGTCAGGTGTACAGACTATACTTTGTCATTGAAAAATGCTCTATCCCTTTTTTTCTTCAAAATGTAAAATAAGATTATTATTGTTTAATGTATTTGATTTATGCATGTTCATTGGCTGTGCAAACATTCTTCTAAATACTTATGTTTTATTTTTAAAGCATGTACATGAGTGTAACATTCCTTTGATGAAGTGCGGCATAATTATACCTATTTGTATAGCATATCATCTTGAATATATCATATCCATAGTATATCATTATTTATGCAATGACGTGTACATACTGTACAAAGTTTTTCTGTGTTGGGGTACATGTTATCATTTATTCACTGGGGTTTTGTTTTGTTTTCACAAGTTCTGTTCTAACTGCAGTGCAGTAGATTAGGTTTTAACTAAAGTGGTTCTAGTATTGACATATTCTTAACAAATGTAAAAAACAAAATCGGATAATTCCAGTGTTTCATTTGTAGTGGTGGGGGTTTTTTTAGAAAGGGAGGGAGGGACATGGTTGTCATGCAAGTGTTTGTATTGGTTTTTATACGCCCATCTATGGGTCATATTATGGTATGGCGTTGTCCGTCTGTTAACTTTTTCTTGTCCGGACCATATCTTGCATATAGGACCATCAAACCTCACATGTAAGAACAACTTGGGATGGTGGTGTGTCACATACTATTACTAGGTCACTGTGACCTACTTTACACAGTCTACTGCACATAACAGTAAATCCTTGTTCGGACTATATCTTGCATACAGGATCATCAAACCTCACATGTAGGAACAATTTGGGATGGCGGTGTGTTGTGTACTATTACTAGGTCACTGTGACCTACTGTTCATGGTCTACTGCACATAACAGTAAATCCATGTCCAGATCATATCTTGCACACAGATGCACACAGGACCATCAAACTTCACATGTAGGAACAACTTGGGTTGACGGTTGGTCCAAAACTCCTGATGGGCATATCATGTACCTCACCGGTACTCTTGTTAAACCATGACACAACTTGGGATAATTCACCCTTGGTTTTCAGGCTTGTACAGAGATATGCTAATGTTGGGGATTTGTTTTCATTTTGATTACATAGGATAAAGTCTTGTTTAAAAATGAATTGAACCAAAGCAACATGCAAAAACATTAGTCTTAAAAATAGCAAACTACACAATTAAATGAAACCTGTTAGAACCTTTTACTGTTCAGACTCCTAGCAAAGTGTGGAATTGACTGAAATGTGTAGGATTGTGTTAGCCAAACATGGGTTGTCTGAAATGTGTAGGATATTGTTAGTCAAACATTTGTTGACTGAAATGTGTAGGATTATGTTAATCAAGCATTTAGTTGACTGAAATGTGTAGGATTTTTAGCCTAGTATGGGTTGACTAAAATGTATTGGATTATACTAGCCAAGCTCTTGTAGAATGTATTTGGATCCTGCTAGCCAAGCTTCTATTGGTTGAACTGTTTTCAACCTGCTTGTCATTGTTTCAAGCACGTTGTCTTAGGCACACACCTCAGCTATCTGGGCTGTCTTTCCAGGACAGTGAGTTAGTAGTTAGTCAGAGAGAAGAGGGTGTTGTGGTGTTACACCTACCCATTAAGTCATTAAAACTCACTCTGGGTGGGAGCCGGTACCGGGCTGTGAACCCTGTACCTACCAGCCTTATGCCCGATGGCTTAACCACAACACCACCGAGACCGGTCCCTGCTTGCCAAGCTTATGTTGATTAACTATGAGATCCTGTGAGGCAGTATCGTATTAAATGAACTTTATACTCTCCTGCTAGCCAAGCTTATGTTGATTGAACTGTACAGGATAATGCTAGCCAAGCTTAAGTTGATTGAAGTGTACAGGATAATGCTAGCCAAGCTTAAGTTGATTGAACTGTGTAGGGTCCAGTTAGCCAATCTGATGACTGAACTATGAGATTCTATGAGGCAGTATCCTTTTCAGTGAACTGTGTATGATCCTGCTAGCCAAACATCTGTTGACTGAACTATATAAATCTGAGCTGAGCTTTGTTCATAAATCCTCGTTCTATTCTGACAGTGATTTCCTTGCCAGTGAGTCTTGTCAAGAAAATATTTTGTGTCTATATACTATAGCAATAATGTATTTTAGGATGAGCCAAGTTTAGTGAATGAATAAAAAATACTTTGCTAACTTGCTATATTATAATGTTGAAATGTTAGGTTTAGGTAAAAGATAAATTAGTGTGATATTTTTTTAATTGTTTATTAACAAAATTATATTATTGCACTGTATAAATCAATGTGCTCTAGTGGTGTCATTAAACAAAACAAACTTTAACTTTTTATTGCACTGTATGTTTTTTCTCTGTACCACCGAATAACACTGTTTTTGTATATATCAAATATGAGTTATTATATTGTGAGTGTCTTTGTATATATCATAGTTGTATTAGTTGCAATACTATAAATGTATTGAGTACTATGTCAGGGTACATGCATGCTGTTGCTTTGTCAGTAAATAATGTTGTATTTCTTCATTCAAGAGTACATGTTACATGTACGTGATAATAATTTGTAGCTAGTTTTAGTATACACTGGTGTATATTTTTCATGCACATGATACAAATTTGTGGAGATTTTTAGTGTAAATTGGTGTTTGTTTTAGATTTGATGTGTACATTACTGCAATCAAATTTTAATCAATATTATTTCAATAGAATCCTTATTTGTGTTGCCTGAAAATGCCCATATTCTTGCTTAAAACTTCAGTGTCAAAGATTCTCTTTGTATTTGAGTTTATTATTATTACTGGACAAATAGTGTGGAGGCTATAATTATGTCTGTATAATAATCATATATGTTATTATATCTGGGGGGTTTGACGGTTTTGGGGGGGGTTTTGCGCCAACTGATTCTTCAAATTCTAGCCTGTTACAAACAAATACTGTGCAGTATTCACATTTATAAGAAAATATGTTTAGCATTTTTGCCTTTTAACTATAAAAAACTGGTTATAAAATACTTTTTAAAAATGATTTATTATTATTATTATTATTATTATTATTGCATTATATAGACTACTGATTCTGAGTAAGTGGCAAGGGATTGTTTTACATGAAAAAACATACCACCACCTACCCCATCCATCACACTGTAGTCAAAAGTCTGCTAACGATGAATTTAAAACTAATAGTACTGTAATAATAACAATAAATATATTTTGTGGACAGTTGTAATTGTTTAAAGATGTACAATATGGGGCTTAGAATACCAAATTTGTTCTATTTGTAATTGCATGTGTTTCATTTGTACAGTTGTGTAAATTAGCCAATGGTGTGTTTTTAATGTTTGTGTTATAAGATGCTATGCATTGAATGAACTGTGTCATATCAAATTGTTGCTGTTTGTGCCAACTTGTATCATTTATGTGATTAGGTAAATACAGTAAAATTATCATTTGCAACCATGGTGTTTGTTTTCTTTCATAATTTTGTATTGTGTTGAATATTTAAAAACACATATTCTAAAAGTTGGGTTTTACCATAATAACAGTAATAGAGGTATGTGAAAGTCGGCACGTAAACTACACAGCTGGTGTCCACAGGTGGATTGTGTATGTTTAAGTAGTGCAGACTTCATGCACATGACAGAAGCATTTGTGTCGAAAATGTCTATTTCATGCAAAGTTGTAATGTGGCATTGAATGTCAGTATTCTCAAACTGATTTTTCTCATTCCAACCAGTGCACAACTGGTCTCTAAGGCCGTGGTTTGTACTATCCTGTCTGGGAAATGTGGTTTTCTCTGATGGCTTGGTGTCCGATTTTTGTTTAATGACACCACTAGAGCACATTGCTTTATTAATCATTGGCTACTGGATGTCAAACATTTAGTAATTTGGACATAATCTTAGGAAATGCGCTTCATTTTTCCATTAGTATCTTTTATATGCACCATCTCACAGGTAGGATAGCACATACCAAGGCCTTTGGCCTTTTTTTTTTAAGCTACTGCAGTTATATAATGTACAAAATTCTAAAACTTTATGTAATTTTGGAAAATATTTATATAAAGTAGTTAAATTGAGAAACGTTTTTTAAGGCATTTTCCGTATGTGTAGTTTATTTGTTTCATGTGACATGTATGTTTTCTTGTTTATTGAATTTTGTTCTGTGGTTATGTATTTTTGTTTATATATGAACAGAAAAAAAGAAATGTTTTATTTAACGACACACTCAACACATTATTTTACGGTTATATGGCGTCAGACATATGGTTAAGGACCACACAGATTTTGAGAGGAAACCCGCTGTCGCCACTACATGGGCTACTCTTCCGATTAGCAGCAAGGGATCTTTTATTTGCGCTTCCCACAGGCAGGATAGCACAAACCATGGCCTTTGTTGAACCAGTTATGGATCACTGGTCGGTGCAAGTGGTTTACACCTACCCATTGAGCCTTGCGGAGCACTCACTCAGGGTTTTGAGTCGGTATCTGGATTAAAAATCCCATGCCTCGACTGGGATCCGAACCCAGTACCTACCAGCCTGTATACCGATGGCCTAACCACGACGCCACCGAGGCCGGTATATATGAACAGATGAGCTGTACAGCTTAATGTGAATAAAGAACTTGAACTTGATATACCAGTCGTGTTGCACTGGATGGAGCGAGAAATAGCCCAGTGGGCCCACCGACTGGGATCAATCTGACTGATCGTGCATCAAATGAGCGCTTTACCACTGGGCCATGTCCCGCCCAAGTGTCGGAATTACAGGTACCAAGCGTTTGACATTCAATAGCCGATGATTAATTAATCAATGTTAAACAAAACAAACTGAACTTTGTCGAACTGACTGCTATGGATTGAGGGGTGTTCTTAGTCCACTGGCGTAGGAAGTAGGTGGCAAAGGGGTGTGTGCCCCCCACACACTTCTTGATCCAGTAGCAGCATCGATGGTTTATATATATGTATATTTATATATGTGTGTGCCCCCACACCACACACACACACACACACACACACACACACTATGTATGTGCTCTCATTACTTTCGATCAGTATATTTACTAATATGTCGATGGCATTTCTGGTTTGATTTCTAACGTGCACCTCATACTTTTAATGTGTTTTCATGCACCAACTTTAGAAGTCTTTTATAAATATTGGCAATTCATTGCCGATAAGAAGTTCCCAGCAATGAAGTGCCAAACAATCTTTAGAAACGGCTTGAAAGGTCCTTTGTTCCTTGAGTTATTGATCTCCCTCCTGATTGTGCTGTAGAGTGGGGAAGCTGCTTCTGGATGCATGAGCCGGGTTTCAGTGATGAATGTTCTATATTGCAGTGACAAGCAGGTCGTTATTTAATAAAATTCAAACACCTCGTTCTTGTACAAAACAAAAGATGACTGCAAAGCAGTTGGACTCTACCAGTGTCGTGGTTATGCCATTGGACATGAGGCTGGTAGGTACTGGGTCCGCAGCCCGGTATTGGCTCACACCCAGAGCGAGTTGTAACGACTCAATGTGTAGGTGTAAGACCACTACATCCCTTCTTTGTCACGGACCACTTACAAAAAACCCATTGTCCTGGACAGACAGCCCAGATAGCTGAGGTGTGTGCCCAGGACAGCGTGCTTGAACCTTAATGGATATAAGTACGAAAATAAGTTAAACTGAAATGAATGAAGTTGGGACTCGTTGCAAATAGGCACCTGTGAATTGATGGCATCATTTAGTGAGGGCATGGGACAGTCCCTCCCCCAACCCACCCCATTTCCCAAAACATACCAAAAGTGGCCTTCAAGCAGGATAACACGCTACATATTACTACACGTTTGGGGGGGGGGGGGGGGGTCTATGGCCGGGGGGGGGGGGGGGGGGGGGGGGGGGGGGGGGGGGGGGGGGGGGGGGGGGGGGGGGGGGCGTTTGTTAGTTTTTTTATAATTTATTTTTATTTATTTATTTATTTACTGCATCGTCCCACCCCCACCCCGTCCATATGTTACTTGGGCTACATAGTGTCCTGAAAGAATTATGTAAAAATGTCGTGTAAAATGGGTAAAATGGGATATTCATCGTGTAGATAGCGCTATACAACTTAAACTGCATGTAAATGTCTTCATGCATATATTTATAGCCACTATGCTCTAGTGGTGTCAGCGAACAAACAAACAAACAGATGTATATGGGGCGGAATCCTGCCCAGTCGGTAGTCCGAGTACTCGGCCGTTCGAGAGCTAGGCGGACATTTCTTAAGTCCAGATGTCCGTCTAGCTCTCGAACATCAGAGTAACTGAGCTAGTTTAGTGTGTAGAGTGCTCGCCTGAGGTGCTCTGGTCGAAAGATCCAACCCCCACGGTGGACTCATTCTATGACTGTTGTCAAAGGCCGTGGTATGTGTTGTTATGTCTGCGAGAAAGTGCATATAAAAGATCCCTTGCTGTTAATGGTACTTCCTTGTACCTGCCAGTGCAGTCCCCCCTCCAACCCACCCCACCCCTTTCCTATAGGACGGAGGAGCCGGCCAAGGTCAGTACCTATGCCCAGGACAGGCGTGCGCTACATCAGCTTGCTCTAAATGTGCACGTTAAACACTGACATGACCTGACCTTATGGAAAATGTAATGGGGTTTTTTCTATGTGTCGAAACGACCAAATGTTTGACATTCAATAGCCAATGATTGATAAACAAACTTTCATATATTTATAATACTCCAAAGCGAGAGACATAAGTTGCCAACCCAATTACTTGAGTTTTTTAGTGTTGTGTGCATTAAATCGACCACAACGGGTGTTTTTTGTTGTTGTTGTTGTTGGGGGGGGGGGGGGGGGGGGGGGGAGGGTTGTTGTGTGAGGGGAGATTGTTTTGTTGTTGTTGGGGGGCTTGGGGGGGGGGGGGAGGAGGAGGAGATTGGTTTGTTTTGCGATGACATGATTTTCAGTGCCAGCATACCAAGGGGTCGTAGATAGTGCAGTGGTAGATGTAGAGCGCTCGTCTGAGGTGCGATGGGTGGTAGGGTCGATCTCTCTCGACGGCTTCGTTTTACCCCATTCCATACTGTGCCTCAGTACTGGCACGTCAAAGGTCATGGTATGTACTGTCCTGTCTGTTGTAGAGAATATATATACAAGATACAATGCTATTATTAGCAGAGGTAGCTTGTGTTTAAATCGTAACGAAATAGCCACAGTTTAAAGTGTTGCGAGGCGTTTTAAACAACATTCCATTCCTATCCTTTTAGCATGTCATGTAACTTGACGCGTCAATTTTATGTCTTGTGTAATACGGTTGGTGATAACGTGTTCAACTTTTCTGTAGCCTATGTGGTTAATATCATGGCCATAAGCGTAGACAAGGGGCGGAGAAAGGGTGGGGACTTCCTTCCCAGTGCCCGTACGAGACAAGGGGCGGAGAAAGGGCGGGGACTGCCCTTCCAGTGCCCGTACGAGACAAGGGGCGGAGAAAGGGTGGGGACTTCCCTCCCAGTGACGGAGTAAATCTTAAAATTCTAGCAAACGATATAGATATTCGATCTAAATGAGCTGGTCTGAAACCATTTTACAATGTATTTGTATTATTTTACCCACAATATTGGCTGTAATCCAGGGCAAACTACGTAGTGATTCATTTGTAACCCTATATAGCTATTTGGCAGTAACGATTAATATGAATGAATGATGTTATCCATATTCGGGCATTTTCGTTTAATTCGTGCAAATATCAGCCTGCCCACTCCCTCCCCTACAAAAATGGGAGCCCGTACG